>NW_016919070.1:238988-249046 GCF_001483705.2 Eufriesea mexicana
TCGCGAGATCTCTATCCGGCCTCGTAGTTGGTACTCCTGAGGTCTGCCATCTTGCCCGTAGATGTTCTCAGTGGAATCACGCAACCCGTCCGACGCGTGGTTGTCGGTCAGTTTCCTCTTCCTCTGCTGAGCCATCACCTTCTCTAATTCCTTCGAGTCCACCGTGGCGATGTAATAGTGAGACCCGTAATCTGGAAGCGTCTGTGCGTGAGTTATGAACATCTCCTCAGCCTTGTTCGAGTCCAGGCCGCGTCTGTCGCGATGAGCTTGGTGGAGTCTAGCTCGAAGAGCCTCCGCCCCTCCGTTGTTGATCTGCGATTGAGGCTGATCTATGTTCAGGATCAACGACTCCGGGACGTAGTGCTCTAGCAGGAAATAGTCGCCGCAGCCGTGTTCCTGGATGGAACAGAGAGAAGTCACGCGTTATCGGGCTGAAACGAAATGGAGATAATGGACCGGAAGTGAGGTCGCTACTGAGGAATCTGGTGTGGGGTTTGATCGATGGTTTAGCTGGGTGCTCGCTGTGTTTTCCTTTTTATTTCGTTTTATTGCTTTTTTCGGGGGAAATAGGTTATACTTGTTTCATGTTGTGGAATTAATGAAGGTTAGGCAAGTCGTATATGAGCCCTTCACTGCACAAATCGATTAACTCCACTTTTTAAAAAATTTTAAAAAATTTAAGTGTCAAAGCATTTAATATAGTCATAACTTTTTGAATTTCAGATTTTTCAAAAAGTGAAGTTAATCGATTTGTGCAGTGACGGCTCATATATAGGGTTTTCTTAAATTTGTGCATTGAAAATATTTTTGTTATTTCAATTTTTAGTTGTAGTGATAGATATGTTTTGTTGTAGTATGAGAGGTATTAATATTTTTCCTTCGTTGTTTCATTTTTACTCATGTGTGATTAGTTGATCTTCAGAAATGGTTGAGTGTGTGTAAAAGAGTAATATAATTGAGCATGATCAATTGAAAAGAAAATATTTTTCTTTTCTTTTTTTGGGAATAGTCACTCAAAATAGGAAACTTTATTTATAAAATTAATTAAATTAAATTGTACTCTTAATTGTACTGTACGTGCTATAGTACTCTATATAGTATAGTATATAGAGTGTAGTATAGTATAGTACACTATAGTGTAGTATACTATATAGTACTCTGTATGACTTACTATTATATTATTTACTATTAATTTTACGTGGAAAATAATGAGAATTAATTAATAGAAGAAAATATATGATAGAATCATATGAAATTCAAAATTTTTCATCGAACAATCAGCATTCCATATATTTTTTCGTGATTTTTAATATCGTATGATAGTTTCGAAATTGATGTACAACTCTATCAATATCCTTAAAAGCAATGAATCTCCAATATACTCACGTTCACGTTGTAATTTCCAAATTCAGCTTGAAGAGCGAGTCCAGTCAGATTAATTAACTCTGGATAGGGACAGACTAGTTGTTGCTCCAATATACAACGTCGTATTTGCAAATACAGCAGATGTTTCGATATCCAACTCCTAAACAGATCATTCGCGATTGATCGAACTTCATATAATTTCCATATCGTTTGTTAAAATACCATCGACTATCGTTAGTGGTAAATATGACAAACACGAGTAGCTTTTATCGATAATAAATAACTGAAAACAAAAGAAAATGTTTTCGGTAGAACGATTCCATTAAATTGAATCGTCTCAAATTTTCTATCAATTACTGCTAAAAATTTAAATTTAAAAAATTTGTGTAACAAACACAGTCCAATAAAGTACTATTACTATTGCCAATAAAAACTATTACTATTACGTATGTAATAATTGAAATGATTAAAATATAAATGTATTGAAATTTCGAAATATTCTATAGCTTTTACAATTTCTTAATTTTCAGAAAATATTTTTTGGCAAGAATTATATAATCTTCACTCGACAGTCGACAGTAAATCCTTAATAAATTCGTAAAAGAGCAATACATAGATGAAAAATTACCATAATAAGTTATTACAAAATTCTCAATATTATTAAAATCCAAATACAACAAAGTTTCTAAATATTCCATTATTTTTGCAATTGTTCACCTCCCAGAAAATACATTTTAGTAAGATCAAGTGCTATCTGTCTATCCTATACGACATAATTACAATTCCCATCGTGACATCTTGTTAAATCGAAATACACAAATTTTTACTAGCTCTTCACTGGAATCCGAGTGTAAAGCCCATCTTTGAAAGAGCTTTGGTATACCTTACACCACGTAGAGATGGTAGAAAGAACCTGAGCCTGAGATACAGCATAAAACTGGTCGGAAGGCCCAGGAGACCCTTGCTTTTGCCACTGCTTAACCATCCCGGTGGCGCGACTTTATTCAATTTAGTGTCGGGTGGTAAAATCGCGAAATCGCCCGCTAATAGCACCGCCAGACCAAGGGTGAAGTTTTCGTCGAGGCTTTCAGCTTGCATGATGGCCTGGAACCATTTCAAACCCATCCATTATGTTAACGGTGTAATTACGTGAGATCAGAGATAGATTTGATTAGAAACGTATGTATATATACATATTCGTTAAATGGGTGCAGAATTCTGTTGTATGATACCTTGGGTATATTCAAAAACAATTGTTAGTATATTCGAAACCAATCCGAATATTGTGAGATGATAATGTTTGATGTATTTTAGAATTAGAATATTTTAACCCCTTGCACGATAAATGCGAGATAACTGCGAGTCCATTCGAGATATTCATACTTAGCCCGAGATTTAGACCACGAGTCAGACTCGAGATATTCATGTTTGGCCTGAAATGTGGATAACGAGTCAGACTCGTGATATTCATGTTTGGCCCGAAATATTGATCACGAGTCACACTCGTGATATCCACGTTTGACATGAAATTAAACAACGAGACTGATTCGTGATATTCGAGTTTGGCCTAAAATTTTCATCACGAGTCAGACTCGTGAAAATAGTGCAAGAGATTAATTAGTTTCGACGTGAAGTTGATTAGGTTCGTTTGTGTAATTATTTGAGATATTATTGGTCTGAACATTGACTTAGATTTTTATTAGATATTTACAATTTTTATTAAATTTTTTGGAATTATTGGAATTAGATTATTTACTGAAAGGAAGATAAGATATATGAATTAGGTTACCTGCTATTTCTCTACAGTCTTTTTAAACCTTTCTTTAATTTTGTATATCTTTCAATAAAAATTTAGAATAAGAGATATGTATCAATATTAAAAATTATTGTCTGTTTCCTATAAGTTAATTCCTAATTTCCTAGTTTCCTAATTTCCTAAATATTAATTATTGTAAATAATAAAATAGAAGATAGAAAAATTATGAAAAGAAAACTAATTTTTTCAGCTATATGAAAGAAAGAGAAAAGAATCAAAAAATTTTTGGATTGATTATGGTACTTAATTCATTCTAGGGATATGTTAATCGACGATATCGCGTAACTTATGGTTTGTGGATTTGTTATATATAACAATTAAGCTGGGCAGAATGCCAGAGTTTCTCATGAGTTCACACCGAGAATTTGTGGTCTCATGAATAACCACCCACGTCTGAATCTTTATAGCATTCGACATCTACTGCACAATTCACAAAATAATACTATGACCCAAATCCTATTTATTCATGAATGAAAAGCGTTTGGTATCGAGACGTGAATATCTTGTAACGAAGATTTAAAAAGGTAACAATGATATGGAATATGTGATTGAAAATAATAATAATAATAGTCATAAAATACGGAAACTATACGGGTGAAAAAATTTGTAGATAATTTTATATCATTTATAATTTTATATTAAAAATAAATATGAAATTAGGGTAATAAAATATTCGAGTGTCGATAACATACATCTCACACAGTATTTTTAATAATTTAAAATGTGGGATACTTTAAACGCTATTTGTCAATGATTTGATAAATACGTGTTATCACTGATATTTATATGTAGCTTATGGCTGTGACCTAAAAATCAACTGATAATTGTAACTTATCACATATCAGTGTCTAGTGAAACTCAAATCTAATTCATGACGAACTTCAAAATAGTGTTTTCGATATTATTATGACAAAGTAAGAAGTATTGTAAAAATGAATTAATTGTCTTATACTGCATAAAAAAATTATTTTATCATATTTGATAACAATAAAAAATTGTTCTTCTCTTTTCTTTGATTATTTTCATTCTTAAGAAGTGAATAAGTAAAAATTAAAATAATATTCATTTTTATTAACTTCTATCAATTTTTAAAGCTGACACTAAATTTTTGAATTTTATAAAATTAACATATTAATTTTTAATGTAAATTTAATGAATTTAAATTTTCATTCTTAAGAACTGAATAAGGAAAAACTAAAATAACATCAATTTTTATTAATCTGTAATTTTAAATCTAACACTAAATTTTTGAAGTTTATAAAATTGATATATTAATTTTTAATTTAAATTTAATGAATTTAATTAATTATATTTTAATTGATTTTTAAATAACATTAATTGTATTCATAACAAAGATTTCTCCTGTAGCTTTTCTTTTATCTATGCGTGGTTACTGAAATCACGAGCGAATAATTATGGATTACGACCATAGAGATATTTTGCTTTTACCTCGCCATACGAAAATCCATAACGTTTCTGTAAATGACATTATACGTATCATTCGGACATAATTGTCTAGCAAATTGAATCCCTTATCATCGAGGGACACTCTCCATGGAAAACCCCCGCCAGTTCGTACTTTTGATTGAACTTCAACACTTTTCATCGCTTTTCATCATCGAAATACGATCTACCCTTCGATTCAATTTACAGATTTTATTGAATTTTCGACCAGGTATCTCCAAGTTGAAACCAGCTACAGGTATATGAAATAACGTTTACGCTGCATGGAAAATTGAAGATGCGGTTGGAATTACCTGGAATAAATCTCCAGCCGTAACTTTCTGAGGATCGCAAGTAACTTCCACTCGTTGACCAGTCAACATTATTACGACAATACGTCCGGAATTGCCAGCCTGTGAACAAAATAAATATTACGTTATATCTACAAACAAAAATTTAATATATGGAGGATGCCATTTCGAAATAAATCGCGAATCGACCATTGCCAATAAAAACAAATTATAAACCGATCAATATTTTCTAGAAGCAAATGGAAAAGTTATATTGGGTATCAAAATTAACCCTTTGCACTCGAGGGGCGACTCTCAGTCGCCATTAAATTGAAAATTGCCCAACAACGCGTGGTATATGGAAATAAAATAATTCTACGTCTTACAATTAATTTATATTTCTTATTTACCGTTATGAAAATATCGTCGACTTTATGGCAAAAAGTCTTCGAATTGCTATGTTTCTGTAACGAAAAGATCGTCGAGTGCAAAGGGTTAATACTCAAAATAAAAAGAAAAATCGTAACAAATATAAAATGTTACCAATCGATATAATTATAAATAATATTTTGGTTATCATTGTAACAATTAACGAAAAGCTACTTGAAATCTACCAATATAAAACAAAATTGTATACTATAACTATAAAACTCGAAAATTATATTAACACTGGAGTAATTGATAAATTATCTGTCGCGTATTTAATCCCCTTAATTCCTAATTAATTACGTTAATTATACTATATTAATAATTTATTGAGTTTTAATTGTAATTACATAAATTATACTTAATAACTTTGTTATTTGCAATTTCAATAATTATTAATTCAATTTGTTTACATTAATGGAAAATTCGTTGTATACATATACCACGTGGTGAAACATGGAGAAGGATAATACCAAGAGATCCGGTATGGTCTAGTGGCTAGGATACCTGGCTTTCACCCAGGAGGCTCGGGTTCGATTCCCGGTACCGGAATAAGATTTTTTAAATTCGTTTTTTTACGAATTAACACATGTATTTCGCCATCATATGTGACTAGTAGGAAATTACAAACACAGTCGAAAACACAGGTATTTTGTAGTCAATTGAAACTTTGAAAGATGTGTAATTACCTACATAATATCTGTGTTTTCGACTGTGTTTCAACCTCTTTACTAACTCTATATCTATACCGAGAGATACAGGTAAAATTAAGCAGGTAAGACGTTAGAAATGCTTTCCTTAGAACAACTACATATATCGACATGATTCTTTTTTTAAATTAGACATTATTTAGTGTCCATCAAACGTTTTAACGAGTATTCTTTAAGGTCTAAACAATTCTCTTCCCCATTGTTTTAAGTGGAATGACAGATTAATTTTCTACTTGATGAAATAATTTTCAAAGCAAGGTACATTTCGTGTTGTATATTTTAATCTATTCCAAAGATCTTCATTTAGCTGGAGTCATAAAAAAGTATGAGAGTAACGAGTAAGAGAAAGAAAAATAAAAGAACATCTCGTCCCATTGAGAAATCAATCTATCAGATCCATGTGTATCCATTCCATAGTAAAATACACTTGAGGATCAGTGAAGACCACGTGTCAATCCTTAAGGAGGTAATAGAAGAAATAATAAATCAAGAGAACAGCGGTATGCTGAATTGAAGTCTAGAATTGAGCAGACAAAGCAGAAATCTAATATGCACACGAAAGAAAAAGAAATAAACCTAATCCAGAAACGAAAATTCCTGCAAACGTTTCTCATAACAAATAGTCAATTAATGTTCAAGAAGAAAAAACACAAGAACCGCAACATTTAATAAAATAAACCTTAAAAAAATAATAGAAGATCTTAAAATATATAATAATAACTTAAACAAAAAGCAAGCAGACATCTTGAAAAATATAAATATTTGGAAAATTAAATGACGTATAATACAGAACAAAGAATAACTGTACACAAGAAATGAGTAAAGAATTTGAAAACTAAAAATATTTGCAAAATTCAATGACAAATAAGCTAAGAATTGGAAAACTAAAAATATTTGCAAAATTCAATGACAAATAAACGAAGAATTGGAAAACTAAAAATATTTGCAAAATTCAATGACAAATAAACGAAGAATTGGAAAACTAAAAATATTTGCAAAATTCAATGACAAATAAACGAAGAATTGGAAAACTAAAAATATTTGCAAAATTCAATGACAAATAAACGAAGAATTGGAAAACTAAAAATATTTGCAAAATTCAATGACAAATAAACGAAGAATTGGAAAACTAAAAATATTTGCAAAATTCAATGACAAATAAGCAAAGAATTGGAAAACTAAAAACATTTGCAAAGTTCAATGACAAATGGCACAAAACAAGGAATACTAGATGACAAATAAACGAAGAATTGGAAAACTAAAAACATTTGCAAAGTTCAATGACAAATGGCACAAAACAAGGAATACTGCAACATCATAAAACAGATGAAGATGACTCCTTGATGAACACCGACCATCAAGTACCTGGGGAAACCCAGCAGAAAGGAGTCAACGAAGAACACGCAGACACTCTCTTTACGACAGTCAACCAACGGAAGAAAGGCAAAGGAATGTCAGTATTGTACCTAGGGTAGAGACCCGCAGGAGGCCAAAAAAGAGAAGAGAATAGAGGACAGCCAACCCCTGATCCCCAACAACCAGCATAAAGCAGACTCGACACGAAACACACGTCTATCGACACAACACGACCAGGAAAGTTACACGCCCCTGCCTATATATAATGTTAATGTAGATGGCGAATAATGGTAAAAAAATTCACCCTAAAACTAGAATATCTCTCTTCACAGAGCGTAAACTTCGTGGCTATTACCTACTGTAAGGCAGGTGAATTTAACGACCATCGCAGTTTCGGGAACAATGTAACAAAAAGCGGGGAAACTGTTCTTAATTGTACCTTGACAATGACGGTATAAAATTAAGTATATACAGTGAAATTGGAATGTAAATTGCAATGGGGTGTAAAATGAAACGTTCACAGGTATACGAGCCATTTTAGCGGTCTGATGGAGTCTAATATGAACTGATGTGATTTTTAAATTTTAAATCAGTGACCTGGAGGTTTATATTTAGGATATAAGAATTATTATTAAATAATTATATTTAGGACTGACTTTTTCTTTTCTTTTTCGAGAACTTACTATTTAGATCTAGAGATCAAAGTAAGAGTTGTGTAACTAATTGTACAGACATGTATAGATTGCAGACTTGATACTTGGATATCAATTAGAGTTAATACACTTGGTTATGGACACTTAGATTATGGAAGAGAAACTGTTGAATTAATATAAGGATGGATATTTCAGAAATTAATAGAAAATGAGAAAATAGAGGAACTTAAATTGGGGATAATATTAAATATGTCTGAAGTGCCATTTTTGCTGAATTGATTATCACAATGAGAACAATGCTGTATGATACAGTCTGTATTAGGGTGTTTATGATGACGTCATTATGGAATCAGATCATAATTGTTAAGATAGGGTAAATAATTTTGTTTCAAGCTATGTTTTGAATATCATTATGACATTAGAAATTGGAATTTTGTGATACCTTCAGATTAAATGACACCAGAAATTTGAAAACAATGAAAAATAGAAAATGACAGAGCAACTAATGAATTAAATTGAACGTGAACAATGTTTAGGTATTCTCGAACAAATGATATATCCTGAGAAAAAACTGAGGACGATATTAAAAGAATTATCTCCAAACAATTAACAAAATTTGAAACATGGAATGAGAAAATATTTGTATCTGTTATTTGCATAGAAATTAAGTAAAACTGCAGAATGTGAAATTTACATATAGATATTCATTGTTTAAAAATATTTAAAAATCTGTGCAAGGTAATTGTACTTAAATGTATCAAGTATATTAAATATAATGATACGTATATTTAAAAAATTAATAAAAATTTGGTTAGTTTACAGTAACGAGATTACTCATATTTTTTCACGAAATATTAAAGTTAATTTGTTCATTCTTTAATTAATAGTATTAAGTCTGGAAGTGCTGCAAATAACACTATATTAAAGATCGAACTCTCATCACTCCGGTATGGTCTAGTGGCTAGGATACCTGGCTTTCACCCAGGAGGCTCGGGTTCGATTCCCGGTACCGGAAAATATTTTTTTATCTTTTTTTTCCCATAAAATTTACATATTTTTTAATAGCAAAAGAATGTAGAAAGTCAATCATGAATATAAATATTGTTAAAGGATTATTTATAAGATTATGTAAGACGTTACGTGTTATAGATAAACACAATTTTACCAATACTAATGGCATAATATAATACATATATATTCAATAATATTCCTTATATATTTAATAGAGCATAAATTTAAACAATCTTGAGAATTATAAAGATAATTAACTATGAGATTATGAAAAATCATACTAAACAATTACTATACTCCAAGAATATACCCAATACATGTATAAAAGATAAAAACCTGCAATACTAACAAATTTGACAACTAAATAAAGTTCTTCCATAACAAGTAGAAGTAAAAGCTTTTAAATACTGAAAGCTCAGTCAAAAGAAGTCACTGAAATATTTTTTAAGTGAAAAGATCTTATTGTTTTGGGAATAACCGTACCTATTCAACAGAATTGATGTGTATGACTCAAAACAAAAGGATTTGAAATAGTAGATGGAAAGAGCACATCCTCTAAAATAGCCAACATCACTAACAGTCAACAATAGAGCACGGGTAACTCGACACTGTTATTCAATATTTACACAGCGGACCTACTGAATTCGTTCAATTTAAACACGAACACTGCATTAACGCAATAACGGTTTCAGACAACTTATTATTAGCAATTTACGTACCCGGTTGTGAATTAACATGGGAACAAAATTAAATCCTATTTGAGAAAATTTACCTGTTAAAGGTTACAAATAAATACAGTGCAACATAAAACTATAACGTTTCACTTAAAAATTATAAAAATAATTTTCAACTTATTTAAAATTTTCAATTGAATTTAAGTATTATAAATATACAAAAATTTAACAATTGCCTTTCTGCTAATAAAATAATAATAATAATAATAATAGTAGTAGTAATAATAATAATAATACAACTTCCGATGTATGTG
>NW_016919070.1:252166-271082 GCF_001483705.2 Eufriesea mexicana
TAGGGAATATAAATTGGAAAGAAGAAAGAGGTGTTGGATTCTAAAATATATTACGAGCAAAAAGGAAATAATAATAATAATAATTACATTAAGTCTATGACTGTTTGATTCTCTGACTTACCGACACTACGATTGCTCTTTGTTATGACTCTTGATACTATGCCTCCCTGCTTCATCGTCCAATCACCTTTTTTTCATTCACACAAACACTATACACTCATAGAATGCATCCAAAAATTGCATAGGCTACATTTTAGGAAGCCATTCATCTTTCTTGCCTAATCTTAACCTAAACGTCCACTAGATACGCTCATCATTCGCACTGATGATTGTTTAGTGTATTCGTCGTTCCTTACAATAACCATTCTAAATATTAACGCTTCTACATGTAATTTGTTTTAATATTCTGTAGGTATCCATTAAAATTGTTAAAAATTTTCATATAATTTTCTAGTTTTTAATATTTCAACATACCACCATCTTTGATAGCAATGTTAATTAAGGTTATGTTTATGGTCTTTAAGAAAGAGCATAAATTTTATTGGTAAATTACGATAACAATGTAAATTTGAAACTTGACGTAAAGAGAATTTGATTTGTTATAGTCCGTACGTAATGGGATTCGGTCTAAACCGATCAGGAATTATGCTGCTTTGTGAATTTTCGATAGGTCGAGCTATGTCAGCGGGTTTGTAAATATACATTTGATTGGTGAGTTGTGTCACTTTTGTCGAAGAGTATTCAACGGACGTACTTCTGAAACAAGGGCTGTTGAATGATTTTGATTGTTGCACGAGATCGTATTTGATCACGAGTACTATAGATTTTGGCAAATGGCTGATTGATACTTTACTGAGGATAATCTACGAGTAGGTAGTTCGACAGTTTCTGAAGTAAATGTCTCTTTGCAACTACATAGATTCTCCCCCGTAACTTAGAATGCAGAAAAATTATTCATTATTATTTTTCCCGTTTTATTTTTTATTTTTATTATATAATTATGAATTTGAATTATTAGATAGTAATAAAATAACTGTTTTAAGAAAATGGTTGACAAGATCCGGTATGGTCTAGTGGCTAGGATACCTGGCTTTCACCCAGGAGGCTCGGGTTCGATTCCCGGTACCGGAAAAGTTATTTTTGCATTTTTTTTTCCTTTTTTAATACATGCATTTGGAATAAAATAAATGTAAACATACTAATGCATACATGATTAATTATTATTACTGTGAATAATGAAATATGTAAAATAATCAAGAGTCAGAATGGTATTCAACAGCATGATAAAAATACAGAGAATACTAAAAGGAGAGTATCGATAATGGATTCACTAATATTTATCAATCACACATATAAAAATTATTTAACATAAAATATGAAGCTTAGTAATTAATACACTTAATGATTTTTTTATGGTAAGATGATACATATAAGAAGAAGCAAAGATGCACAGAAAATTCAGTTAAAGTTCTATAAAGTATATATACAAAGAATCATTGTTTAATTATATAAATAATTTAATAATATTTTATTCTTTACGTATTTTCTTATTCGTCAAAGAGTTGAGAATGAAGTAAACTAAATTAGTTATGAATTATTATTACTATATTTTGACGTTGTTTTAAACAAATTTAAATAATTTTTTATTCATATAAAAGAGGTTTAAAGGTATTGTATGCCCGACTATTTATATCGTTCAGAAAAACGTCATGCCATCATCCGGTATGGTCTAGTGGCTAGGATACCTGGCTCTCACCCAGGAGGCTCGGGTTCGATTCCCGGTACCGGAAAAATGGCGATTATTTTTTTTTTTTTTTCTTTTATCACATCAGAAATCTCTTCACTATCATACTAAAATATCCGTTCCTAACATTTGTTTAACAAATTCAATATATTTAACACCAAATACAATTGTTAACTGTCATCGAGAAATGTTCTTATGAAACTCTTATCGAAATATTTCATAAATCGCAGTATTACTGTACATGCAAAATAAATATATCATTACCTTTGCTTGGCCGACACATAGCGTCTTTGGTGGCTGATTGGCACGCACTACAAATTCAGGGCCAATGCATTGCGCTTTGTTGAAGGATCTCGCCGGTCCACCCACTGTTCTATATAGACGGGACGGTGCTCTTTGTACCGCTTTACCGCGCCGTGCCCTGGGTCCATTCTTTACCAGATTTCTGAAAAGCATTGTCAGTAAAACATATATTGCGAGTACACATTGGGCAACAATATCGCAACAATATAGATTTCAAAAATGTATACCTATTGTTCTCAGTTTACGTGTCTTTCATTCATTTTTCTTGACGTTTATTTTTTTTTCTAGATCAATAATCATCAAAATATAACAGAGACGTAAATCACGTGTAATATTTGTCACAGGAATTGTTAGTGTAAATAATAAAATTGACAGTATTGTAAATCACGAGTAGAGGGTATTCTCTAGAATAGAGACAGTCATCCCTAACATACCACTATAACGCTAATACTAATCCTCAAACACTTTTGTTAAACTCTCGCGTTAAACTGTCCTTGACCACTTGCGCTGGAAAGACGTGCCACGCACGTCGTAATGCTTTTGTCGCAGAATCGCCAACAACGTGGTACACACGTCGTCGGGCAATTGTCACAGAGATACTGGACCGTTCTAGCACACGTGTCTGTGAATTCTTAGCTAAGCGCACACTGGCTGCTCGCAACTTACTGAATTCGCTCCTCAGAACTCGCAACTTCGCCCTCGGTGGGCCACGTACCCCCAAAACTCAGACGCTTTCCTAGACTTTCACTCTTCACAAGTATTCGACACTGCCATAAATATTCCGTCCATACAATCCTTGCACGTGGTTACTCTCGTCCTTCCGCACGCACTTTAGATAATAACCGAAACACTGGAGCCGAACCTGAGATCTCTGTTTATTGTTACTCGTTTTCGAGGAATGGCCCAAGTGTTCCCATGCACTGTCTGTGAGTTAAAAGTAAGACCACGCACTCATTCGCTCCGCTTTCGCTTTTATATCTGTTTCCCTTCTTAGGGTCCTTAAGCCTGTAATGCCACGTATATAGGGTGTCTCACTAATGGCATTACAACCGGGAGTGGGGTGATTCTATGTGAAAAGATAAATCGAAAATGAAGAATAACATTTTTTTATTTGAAGCTTCGCTGTCGAGAAAATCGACTTTGAATATGTACCGAGTATGCTAGTATAGTGATGGCTCATCCATCTAGCAAGACAAAGTTAGGTGCACGCGTTCGAGATTAATATTCAAAGTCGATTTTTTCAATAAAGAAAATTCAATTTTCGATTTGATTTTTCATTCAGAATTATCTCTTTCCCGGTTGTATTACAATTTCTGTGGGACACCCTGTATAATATACTCTATGTAATGAATAATATATAATTTATTTAGCGATTAATCCATTAGAAAAATTAGAAGAAAATTATTACAGTGAGGTATAAAATTAATGAAAACAAATAAAAATAAAAATATACAAATATATAAACAGACGAGATGTGTATAAGTATAAGAAAGAAAAAATATTTTTTACAGAGAGGTGCGATGTAGTAGCTGTTTTATAGATTGAAGAGATTGGCTGAATAGATTTAGGGTAGGATAAGTGTTGTTAACATTAATAATCATTCTATTAATACCTAAGTGGTATGCAAAAGCGGTTTTATGTTATTGTATACAAGGAAAGTTGTATCGTCTTAAATGAAAAGTTGGAACATTATTAGTTTTGATTTGGTATTAGAATATATTATATCCTTCACTACTTAAGCATGTGATGCGTAAAGAGGGGAGTCAGTACTTGGAGGTAAATAAACAGCATTGATAATGTATTACATGTATTGTTATATGTATAATATGTAATATTAAATATATCAATATTAAATAATATAATATGTAATATTAAATATATTAATAAATAGAATATGTAATATTAAATATATTAATATTAAATAACATAATATGTAATATTAAATATACATAATATGTAATATATAAAACTATCTCTCTCTTTCTTTTGTACTCCTCTGTCCTCACTTTTCTCTCTCTGTTTTCTGTCTCTCTTTTATCTGTCCATCTCTTTTCTCCCTCCTTCTCTATTCTTTTTCTTTCTCTCTCTTTCTCTCGGTCTCTAATTATTTCTTTGTTCATTGTTTCTTGGCATACCTTTCTCTTTCGTTCCTTTTGTTACCATTCTAATCACAACGTCGTACCCTTTCAAGTTTGCCACGTTTGTCTGTCTTTCAGACAGATCAGAATCGATCTTCGCAGCTTGTTGGTGGTAAAATAGCAGCGGGATAAGAAGGAATGCTTCTTGCTACCGGAAACCAATGGCCCGATAAGGAAACGCATTAATGAGTTAACTAGTTTGAATGGTTTATTATATGAAATGACGACGTAAAGGAACGGTTCGATGGGATGAAGTTCGAAAGGGTATTCAGGGGTATCACCGAGAGAAATCGCAACTGGCTACGTTGCGAAATCATGAACGTGGAAATCAACGAAAGAGCCGAATTAGAACGTACGACAAATTTACAATTTTATGTTTTCAGGTGGCTTCTAAATTGCGTCTTGGATAGGGTCCAAGCAACAAATCATATTCGCGATGTCGCAAGATGAAGATAATAAATTCGTAGGAAGCTGTTATGAAGACATTAAATGCAAAATCGTAATAATTTGTGCGATTGATATATTTATCGGGTAACTTCAAAACGGTATATTTCGTGGGAAAATGGTCACAGGATTATAATTCAAATTTTATACTACAGACAAAGATTACTACTATTCAAAGCACTTCAGAAAAATACTCGTGAAAAACTACTGTCTTTAGAATAAATTTATAAATTGCAAATAAATAAGTAGCAAAAATATTAAGATTCATTAGTGTCTCTTGGGGAATTTGAAAGCAGTATATCTTGGACGAAAAAGGTCGCTGCAATATGGCTCAAACTAGTCTTTACAGAGGAAGGCCGTTGCTATCAGATGCAATTTAGAGAAATTCTATACATGCATTAGTGCCTTCAGAATAATTTTGTATACGTAGCAAAAATATATGAATTCTTCGGTGTCCCGCTGGTTACTTCAAAAAGGTATATCTCGGACAAAAAAAAATCGCAGCAACATGGCTCAAACTTGCCTATACAGAGTAAGGCGAGTGCTATAGGATGCAGTTCAAAGAAATTCTGCAGAAGCATTAATGACTTCAGAATAATTTTGTATACGTAGCGAAGTATATGAATTCTTCTGTGTTTCTCGGGTAATTTGAAAGCGGTATGTCTCAGAGAAAAAAAATAGCTGCAGTATGGCTCAAACTTGTCTTTACAGAGGAAGGCTGTTACTATATGATGCAATTGAGAGAAATTCTGCAGAAGCATTAGTGACTTCAGAATAATTTTGTATACTTAGCGAAGTGTATGAATTCTTCTGTGTTTCTCGGGTAATTTGAAAACGATATATCTCAGAGAAGAAAAATAGCTGCAATATGGCTCAAACTTGTCTTTACAGAGGAAGGCCGGTACTATATGATGCAGTTGAGAGAAATTCTGCAAAAGCATTAGTGACTTCAGAATAATTTTGTATACGGATTAAAAATATATGGATTCTTCAGTGTTTTTCGGGTAACTTCAAAGAGGTATATCTCGGAGAAAAAAAATCATTTCAATATGATTTGTACTAAATTCAACAGGGGAATGATACCACTATTCGAAGCAGTGGACATATATACCGAAAAGATATTAGTATCTTTAGAATAATTTTGTAAACATAGGAAAATTTCTTACATATCAACTCCCTAGGGCCACCATGGTCCATATCTCCAGTAAAGGTACAACAACTGTTGCGTGTATCCTTAAATTATTTTCTTATTTTACTGATAAAATCACTGAATTTTCTTCTTACTGCCTCTGTAATATTATTGCACCATATTATCTACATAAATTTTTCGTGAAAAACTCATCTATGTACATATATAACATATGCATACATCACATTAGTTCCAAAAAGCACTCCAACCTACAACCTATACTATTTTCTGTCCCTAATTGTATATTTCTGAAACCACCCTCTGAATATCACATTATAAATTCAAAAATTTCCATTCCTCCAACTGTAAATATTTATCTACACTCTGCAAGCTCGAATAAAAGAGACAGCTGAACTCTCCTATCCAGGGTTCTTATAATTCCTTTGATAAAAATTCTCGAAGATGAACTTTTTCTCGACCCTTAACAATCTTCGGAGATTGATGAAATTCCAACGCGTTGGCGGCTGTTGGAAATTTCGATGTAGCCTGCTCGATTCGCGATTAACCTCCGCTACCCTTGTTTTCCTTGCGAGCTTTTGAACGTGGCGTGGCTCGAGTCCAAAACAAAATCGAGGAGCAGGCTGGCGTGGAAGTGGAGGGTTGTGGATGCTGAGGGTTTGTTCCGCGGAGAATGGCTGGAGACGGGGCGGGTGCGAGTTTTTGTTTGATAGTTCCAGGTTTCGTAGGATTTTGTGAATACACCTTTTGTGGTATTTAATCGTTCCTACCCTTTATTTCTAGAGGGCTGGCTCGTGAAGGAGTCGGGATGATTCTTCGTTTATAATGCGTGGTGTGATTGTGAGGGTTATCGATGTGGGGAATTGAGTACAGGCAGCTAATTATGTACGTAGTAAGTATATACGGTATATGAAATTATACGTAAATGATATACAGGGTGTTTAACCCTTAGAACGCTATGGACGCATATATGCGTCTGGTGAAAGTCACCAGCAGGGACGATGGACGCATATATGCGTTGTTTAATAAGAAAAATAAGAAATATAGACAATTAAAGGATTATTTCGCGGAAACCATAACTTACCCAGCTGCCTGGAAAGCAGCTTTCGAAACAATGTAATTCGGGCTATGGAGCTTCTCGTGCCAGACTCTAGTTTTTCGGTAGTTCAATTCGTAATATTCTACTGAATGGTTTACACCCTTAAATTGAAATAAAAATATTAAAAATATTACGAATATAATTTCGTAATTAATTATGAGAGATCAGTTTTTAAATTAGCATATGTGAATGTTTATTAAGAAGCGTTCGTAAATGCATTCTGAAAAATTCATAAAATGCCAGAAATTTATCGAGAATCTGTACGAGACACTTCATTTTACACACGTTTAACTGCTATCGGAAGTTTGATTAATAACACATCGATTTTCTATTTTCGACGGGATATGGAACAGTGAAATTATTGTATCGCCGAGAGAAAAGAGGAAATTAAAAGAAATTGTAGTCACGATATTATGTATCTGAAAATTATTCTCGTATGAGAATAACTATTGTATTAAAAGTGATCGAAATGTACAATTCATCAATGTCTTTATTTCATGAAATTTTTAAATCGTATGTTCCAGTTTCATTGCGGCAGAGATGAAAAAGTAATCTGTCGCTTAAAAATTTAGGTACATTAATGTACAAATTTACTGTGTAATCAAGATTAAATTATATTCTTTTTTATTGTATCATTTTTTTCAATTTTGATTGCAGTATTTTAAAGTATGTAAAATTTCAAATTCCAATATTTTAAAATATTAAAAATTTCAAATTTCAATATTTTAAGATACTGAAAACTCTAAATTCCAATATTTCAAAATACGTAAAATTTCATGTTTTGATATTTGGGAATACCTAAAATTCTAAATTTCAATATTTTAAAGTACTGAAAATTCCAAATTTCAATATTTCAAAATACGTAAAATTCCGAATTTCAATATTTCAAAATAGTACAATTTCATGTTTTATTCTTTGGTAATACGTAAAATTCTAAATTTCAATATTTCAAAATACCTAAAATTTCATGTTACAATTTTTCGAAATACCTAAAATTCTAAATTTCAAAATTTTAAAATACTAAAAATTCCAAATTTCAATATTTCAAGACACCTATAACTCCGAATTTTGACAATTCAAAATATTTTAAATTCTGATACCCTAATTAACTCTGTTCACAAAATCGAAGAATGACCGAATAAGAAATTTACCTGGGCGGTTTCGCTGGCGGCTCCGATTTGCTGCTTTCCACGTCGGAAAATGGCGCCTTCTTCAGCGTGGTGATTATTCGTGGTGGCTTGGGTGGCCCCTGGACACTTCTCACTCTCATGGAAGACACTGGATTTTGTTGTTGCGCTGTCTGTTCCTCCTTCCCTCTGCCAGCCGGACATCTGTGATCGCTCGTTGTCACGCTCTGTTCCGGCACCCGCTCGAAATCACCCTCGCGCTGATCCCTGCTAGGAAGCTGAGGATTTGAATGTTGCCTCTGCAACGTCGGATTCGCTCGTCCCGTGGATCTGCCGTAAACCTCCTCTCGTGCACGTTCAGTCGACGTCGCTATGTCTGGATGAGAATATCCGGCTGCTGACGGTCGCCTGTTTCACAATTTACGTTCAAATTTCAATATTCCTTCCGATCCTCTAGTATTCCTTGTCAAAATAAATTGTCACAGACGAGGCATATCTCTTGTTAGCGTTAAGGATGGTGCAAACGTGTGAAGAGCTTGGGTCGAAGTGTTGCTCTTGAGAGAATTTCACTTTGGAAGGCTGACAATTTTTGCAAGGAGAAATTGGTAAAAATCGCGGAATTTAAAATGTTGTTTAGTGAAGACAAAATGTCATCTTTATAAAATTGGTGTCACTTTGATCGGAAATTTTGATTTTACGGAGAATTAAATGAAGAAGTGAAGCTAGATTTCTCTGAGGAATAATTTTATTTAGCAATTGGGATGAATGGACTGTTCAATTATTAGAATTTCTACCGGTGTCTGGTATACTGGTCTAGATTCTAATGAATAACGAATTTTCATCCCATTCTTCATTCGTTACATAGGACCAACCTGTTGGTGGAAATGGGACCGTGAATTATCGATAGTGTGAATTTCTTTGGGAAGTAAAATATAGATGCGTGTGAGTACGAGTGGGAAGAAGAGATTAGATAGAAGGTGCTAGAACGTGGAAGAAAACGTGTATCAAAGCTCTTTTCCTTTGTTTGTTTGTAATTACTAACAGATAAGAAATATATAGTCCATTTATTAAAATTATTGAACTTACTCACAACACTTAGTTGTGATAATTTTCTACCTCCACAATGAAGTTCCAAACATCAGTTCATTGTGAACACCATAATCGTGGAGTTAGAAAATGATCACAACCAAGTGTTCAATTCTGAAAACACCAAACTTTATTCAACAGTATTAAAATCTCAACCTATGTTCAACACAATAGCCTAGATTCTTTACAAGTATTTTATCTTATCCCACGATAATCGTTTCATTCAACAATTAAATCAGACCAAGTGACCAGTTATCAAAATATTAACCTATTTTTGAACAACTTGCCTTTAATTTTCCAAATGAGACCAAATATTGAATTACTAAAACTTAGACCTAGATTCAACACGATATCTATCATTCTTCTTAATAAGGAATCCTTATTTCTCTCTTCATCTATTAACTAGGGCTACAGAGAACAAGTGAGTGATTCAACTCTCAAAATCTCAATCTGCATTTAACACAAAAGCCTAGACCCTACTGGAGAATCCCGTATCCCAACTTTTCATTCACCAACAAAGCAACGTCTACGCTATATCTCCCAAAACAATAATCCAAAATCACAAGATCCGTGAAAAGAAAATGCAAATATGATACATCCAGGTGATCAAAAGTAGGATATGCTACCTGGCTATCGTGGTGCCAGCGTACACGTCCTCGTTCCGATGTCCGACAGGTGGCTTCACGGACAGGCCGTTTACTCTGACGTCTTGAGAGCTGAGAAAAGGCTTCACGGGCAGGGCGTAAATGGGGTCGCTGTAAACGTTCCCTCCGGGGTTGCTTTCACCAACGATCGTGGATGGCAGGTTGCCACTGCTCCTGGTGTGCTGCAGCCTCGTGTAGATCGGCTGCGAGTAGGTCCTGGAGTGATGATGTCGACGCTGGTGCTGGATAGCGGGTCCAACTGGACGTCCGCTCGCCTGGACGTTCAGCTGCGACTGGAACTGACCCCTGCGCTCGTCCACTTCGTGACGTCGGGTTTGTTGCGATTGCTGGCCACAGAGACTCGTCAGGTTAGGATGAGAGTGGGAATTTCGCGACTGGAGCTTGAACAGGGCGCCTTTTGCGGGATGGTGATGGTGATAATGATGGACCTTGGGTACTTGAGGCTGTTGAGGTGCCTCCTGGAGCTGCTGCAGGTGCTGGTGAGGCTGATAACGAGCTGGCGAGCGTTGCTGATTGGGTCTAGGTGGATTGTACTGGTTGGTCGAGTGGTACTGACGATCCTGACGCTGGTGAACACCTTTGGCCTGGTTGTGCATGGATTGCAGAGGGTCTGGCTGATGCTGTAGCTGCTGCTGGTGGTGATGGTGATGGGGGTAGCTGGTCTGACGACGATTGTGTTCCGCCAGGTCTGAAGGGGTTCGCAAGGGAGGTGGTGGGTTTAGGTGCTGGTACGTGATCCGTTTGCGAGCTGCGAACTGAGGAGACTTGACCACCTCGCGGTACATGTCCATCACGATGTGAGTGAAAGGCTTCGACTGCAGGCGAGTGCGGCAGTACTCGGAGATTACCTGGAAAGATTAGAGGTATGGTTAGAGATCCGGTAATGTTTCTTAGGAAAGGTACAAAGTATGGAGGTATTAATTTTTGCTTTATATATATTTTTTAAGTTGTTGGGATTGTATTGGATTCTTTCTGGGGCTTGGGCAAGCTTGTAGGCAAGGTAGATTTAAAATTATTGGAGACTTTGGAATTATACAAGTTTTCAAATGGGAATTTTTGGAATCTTCGAAATTTTAAATACAGGGTGTTTAAATATAAATTGAAATTAATTAATTGAATTGAAAATACGAAGTTTCATTAATAGTTTGTCAAAAAGATAAATTTAGTTTGTGGACAAAAATCAATTTAGGAGATAAGATGTGAATAAATAATTTAGAAGATATAAATTCCTAGTTGTTGGGATTGTATTGCATTCCTTGTGGGCCTAGGTTGCAAGGTAGATTTAGAATTGTTGGTGATTTTGAAATTATAGAAGTTTTCAAATGGGAATTTTTGGAATCTTCAAAATTTTAAATATAAGTCGAAATTAGTTAATTGAATTAAAAATACGAAGTTTAATTAATAGTTTGTCGAAAAGATAAGTTTATTTTATAGACAAAAATCAATCTAGAAGATAAGATACGAATAAATAGTTTAGAAGATATAAATTCCTAGAACGAATGTTTATATAAATATTCGATAAGAATTGGGTGTTTAGGCGAACTCTAATTATTATAACCCTATACTACATTTATCCACCCATAAAATGTTCAATAAATATATTTTCGTTATTGTTTCGTGAATCAATGTATTTATATTATTGCTTCTACTATGTAATAAAACTAAAATAGATAATAAATGAATATGTCAAAAAGTTCTTCCTTCAAATCAATTTGTTTAGTAGTTATCTTATAACTTGTACCACAATGACCAAGCTGTGCCAATATTTTTGTTCAGCACTGTATATCGTAGTTATTTTACTATTAGAACCCATAAACCCCATATAGTTAAACAAAACATGATTCAAATTCTTGTTCAAGAGTATTAATATTCGAACCCCTTGTCACACTGATCTATTAGAGTACTGGATATATTAAAAAGGCTCTCGATGAGTACCATTAGTAATGATACATTTTTACACCATTATTCATCAAATTCGTATTTTATTTTCCTCTTTATTTGGCTTCTAAAAATTTCGAGAATTCGAAACTTCTTCACACTTCGTTGGATCCCAGGATTTCGAAAATTAATAAATTAAATTAATAAATCGTTTCGGAAATTAATATCTCGAATTTCATTGTAATTTCAAAAATTATTTTAATATCGCAATTACGAATCACCCGATCCAGACTGCCAAAGTGAAAAATCTCTCGATGGACATCATTAGTGATGATACATTTTTCCTCCAGTATTCATCAAATTCGTATTTTACTTTCCTTGTTATTTGGTTCTAGAAATTTCGAGAATTCAAAACTTCCTTATACTTCGATGGGTTCCAAGACTTCGAAAATTAATAAATTAAATTAATAAATCGTTTCGAAAATTAATATCTCGAATTTCATTGTAATTTCAAAAATTATTTTAATACTTCGATCTTCTCGATTCGATATAACATCGTAATTCCCGTAATTAATTCGAAATTTTATTTTAATACCGGAATTACGAATCACCCGATCCAGACTGCCAAAGATGATCCCCAATGAAGGGCTAATCAAAGAGCTAATCTACCCAAATTCATGCCACTGATAGAGTATATACGGAACGTCGTCTATTGATTATGGCTACTATCGTTCTCTATCATAAGGCAGAACTCTGGTAAAGGAAACTAGTTGGAAATTCACAACTGGAACGAAACTATCGGGCTAGATACTCGCATAGATGCAGAAGTTCTACCTGAAACGATACCATTACGAGCTGTGCAGTCTGTCTTAATGAAATCGTACACGCGTGTTTATCGTGTTACAAGAGCATCCTGATTATCCGATTTCGAAATTGCCGCCACCCTCGGCAGACGATCTATTAGTTTTAGGGAACAATAGCTCCAAGAAATTCCGTAGACTCGGTGAGCTATGATATCAACGGAGAAGCGGTCCGCAAGTCCGACCTATTATCGCTTCATTGTACTCCTATTCTGCCACGACAAAAGGGAACTCTTGGATACGTGGCCGTCTATGGAAGACAATGCCTCGGGAAGACGGTGTCAAAAGGCAGCCTTTTGTACTTTTTCCATGTGTTTAGGCGCTGTTCTTGATCGACCAAAGACGATTTCTAACGATTTCCTGGTCGATGCAATTTTTGCTCGAATTATTCGCGGAGAAATTGTTCGATAAATAATTGCGTTGGGTGATTAAACGTTCAGCGACAAATTTTTGTTGGAACGAGGAAAATTTTGGTTGATCGAAGGAACAAAGTTTGAATTGAATTTTAATAATTGGGGGGTGAAATGTTAGCTGCGAGTTTCTGTATTAAAATTTGTAATTATGGGAAGGATGATTTTGCGAGATGAATAAAAATTTTGGTTTTATACATATATTTCTTTTAGTAAAATGCAGCGGAGATTTTTAAGACGAGGGTTTTATTATTCCTATTATTGTAGGAATATTGAAAAATTATTATTAAAATTTTATGTTGTTATATATATATATTTCCTTTATGTATTATTTCTTTTAGTAAAATGTAGCAGAGATTTTTAAGACGAGAGTTTTATTATTCCTATTATTGTAGGAATATTGAAAAATTATTATTAAAATTTGATGTTGTTATATATAATTACAAATTTAAATTTAATTTATTATTTAAAATTTGTTATTAAAATTTATTATTAAATTTAATTAATAATTAACATTTGTTTAATATATTTATAGTATGTTATAAATAATTTAACATGATAAAAAATTATTTAACAAATTTGTGTTTGGTGAATATGAATATAACATTAATTTACATAGTAATAGTTAATAATGGCAAATTCACGTGAAATAATTAATTAATTAACAGTTAAATTACACCTGGTTTAAAGTAATAAAAGAAACAATACTAATTCGTACTTTATCTATCTGTTTCTTTAAAATTAAATTTAAAATTAAATAAATTTCACAAAAGTAGAACAATATGAAAGGAAGACCACAAAGAAATTTAGGAAAATAGAAAAATCATTTAGTTACAACAAAATTTAAAAAGATTGAAGAAATTTCGTATGTGAGTGGAAGAAAGGTAATATCAAAAATATCGTTCCCTTTGCAACGAAGCTGTATTTACTTGACACAAATGCTCATCACATTGCATACTCTTTGTGAATGAAGCCTGGTTGTAGTACATAACGATGCTTTTCATTTTCTTCCCTCTCGAACCAACAAAGGAATCAACCGGCAGCCATAAACCATAGTGTCGTTACCCAGCACAGTGTTCACTATAATATCCACTGTACTATTTTTGAAAAACACGCATCATTTTCACTTTCCCTCCTTACTAGGTTTCTGATTTACTAGAATACTCTCACCAACACTTTTAAAGCTGAACTACTTGTATTCGACTTACACATTTTTGGGTATACCATCAAGCATGATATAATACTAAAAAATCAATAATATGTGGGTATAAAAATAATGGAAACAAACCTAGAAATTATTTTTCAAAGTCATGTTTCAAATTTCTCCTGAAAATGACGTAAAACACTCAAAGAATAATATTTTTCTGCAACAAGTCTACCATTGCTCTCTCAACAGAATACATTTCCAAAATCGAAGAAACGGAATATAGTATGTACTCCTAAATTTCATTCTACATTGTGTCACAGATTAGCTTCCAAAGTTATCAATGGAACAGATCGTTTTTACCCTGTATGGAACTGACATCGTGTCTTCGTGAATTGAAGTCTTGAGTAGGGACACTCTCATTGATTTAGCCTCATGTATGCTATACATACACCCATTTCACACATATATAGACACGTGGATTATATTAGAGGGATTTTGCCAAAAGCTTTTACAAGAAACATCTGCAATTGTCATCCAAAATTTGTAATGGTGTAATAGGAAATGAAAAGATACTATATATTATAATAGTAAATGATAAGACACTGTATATTGTAATAGTAAATGATAATGTACTACTCTAAAATTTGAAAGAAGATAATATACGAAATATTTAACATAGAGATGTCTAAATTTTTTAATCAATTAATTGAACGAAATTAAATTAATTTCAATTAATTTTTGTTTTCATCAAGATTGAAAACAAGTATTACAAAGAATATATTTTATGCTGTAGTATTAGTTCAAAATTGTGTATTGTTTAATGCGAATATCGGTATAAAATAATTTAAACAATTTCAGAGGATTTATATTAATTTTTTCAACAGACAAATATTATTAAAAACTATTAATTTGTCGAATATTAAAATAAAAGTTATATTGCAATAATTAAAGGAGAAAATTATCTAAACTGGGAGCAAAATTTAATAGGATATAAACTGATTAGAAGAACTCAAAATTACCAGATTCCCACTGTTGGTCACTGCAAACTAAATTAAGCTAATATAGGAACAACGTCAGATCCTGAGACCATTTAATCCCATTTTATGACACTATCCTCTGCCTGCAATCCTCCTGCAGAGACACACATACATTATTATCCTCGTTATACACTTCGCTGTATAACTCATAAAATCTGCATTAAAAACAGACAAAGGTGGCATGAACGCAATTTACACTTATTTTTATACTCCAATAATCCAGACCTACTTATCTTCGCGATAACTATACCCAAAATGGCCATTTTTCCAACCACCGTATATCCATTCAGCGTAATGTTCGAACACTTTATCATTCTCCTATCTCGTTCCTTTCTCAAGAATTAGCCTAACATGAAATGGCTATAACTCACTATAGAATAAGGTTAAAACAAGCATTCTTCACCGTTCTTACATCCACGACCTGCACGCGACACCTGATACAAATTCGCTCGTCCAACTTTCCCAGTAATAACAAAAATCACTTCCATTTCGTAGTTCGGGCCAGAAAAATGATTCGATTCGGATGAACAATAGGAAGAAAGCGGCTGGTGATTAACGTTACCCCGGGAAACTGGCTACTTTTAATAAAGCCATTCGTTCGGCTGACCATAATTCATCGGTTGCACCTGAATGGGTCGCGAAATTGATGAAATCCCGTAGGCACGGGGGGACACGGGCATGAACTTACCCTCTCGTCGCCAATTTCAGCGAAGTTTCCTCTGACTGCAGTGAATCATCCCATTCGAACAGTCGATAGAATGAAATTCGTGGAAAAAGATCGATGTTTGCATCGAGAAGACAAGTGTGTGGCTGGTAGAAATGGTATTGGGTGTTTGTGAAATTTGCAATTTGGACTACTGAAATATAAATTTTGCGACATTTAAGTATTTAAGAATTTGTAATATTAGTTCAGATCTACTATGAGAGTGAAGGTTCCTATGTCAGCGATGGAATTCTTTGAAAGATTTGATTAGTTAAATTGGGAGAAGAAAATGGATGTTTGGACCGTGAAGACAGGTGCATAATTGGTAGAAATGATATTGGATGTTCGTTAAATTTGCAATTTGGACTACTGAAATATAAATTTTGCGATATTTAAGGACTTAGGGATTTGTAATATTAATTTAGATCTACTATGACAGCGAAGGTTCTTCTGTCAACGATGGAATTCTTTGAAAGATTTGATTAGCTGGAATTGGGAGGAAAGAATGGATATTTGAATCGACAAAACAGGTGTATAATTAGTAGAAATGGTATCGAGTGTTTGTGAAATTTGCAATATCGAGATGTGTATCTGTTTGAATTATTTATTTACGTTTAAATTTTAATTATTTATCAGAATTATTTATGATCGCATGACCATAAGTAGGGCTATTAACATATAATTTATTACATCTATCGTAGAATCCTTTCAAATATCATCTGTCGAGCAATGCATAGTATGATACCTATACCTATTTTTATTTCCAATATTTCTCTCAAAAAATTAATTTAGAATCACTAAAAGTAACATTTAACCACACAAATAAAAGATAAAAAATAGAAAAAGGAAACGGAAGTCCATCAAATCCAATTCCAACATTTTATCAACCATGTTAAATATTTCCTATATCGTATTTTCTCTCGGATATTTATTTTCGTTTTCAATATTTTTTACGAAAAATGAAATCAGGGTCATTAAAAATATTATCTAACTATAAAAACAAAGTATAAAACAGAAGATAAAAGTCTATCAATTTCAATTGCAAATATTAACAACGACGTTAAATATTTTCTATATCATCTTCTCTCTCTGATATCTATTTTCGTTTTCAATATTTTTCCCAAAGAATTAATCCAAAGTTACTAAGAGTATCGTCCAACCATAAAAATAAAAAAAACAAAAGTCTATCAATTGCAATTCCAACATTTTAATAACTATGTTAAATATTTCCTATTTAATCATCTCTCTCTGATATCTATTTTCGTTTTCAATACAGGGTGTCCCAAGATAAACGTATACACACTTTAATACCTTATTCTTTCTAATTTATTTTTTCTTTCTTAGTTACAACCCATTTAAAATAATGGCTGATTTTAAACTAGACTTTTAAAAACGTAATAAAAAATTACGTCTTTTGCATAAATGCAATAATAATAAACGTAAGAGAAAAATAAAAACTGTTTTTATAATCACGCAAAGTGTGTATACATTTTTTGGGGCACCCTGTATTTTTCCCAAAGAATTAATTCAGAATTACTAAGAGTATCATCTAACCTAAAAGTATCATCTAACCTAAGAGTATCATCTAAAAATAAAAAAGAAAAAGAAAGGCTATTAATTCCAATTCCAACATTTGATCGACAATCACTACCCCAAGTCAAGAACACGACCCATCCTCCCAGAATCTCTATTTCGGTGATCACCTAATTGAAATAAAATAATCCAATCCAATTACCCCGGATCGACGAAACTATTTTCAGAATGGAAACGTCATAGGTCACCGAAATTGCTCTCACGATTCACGGAGCTAGGTGTCGGATATCAAGCCGGTAGAATCAGCCTGACCCGCTCGCCTTCGCCATTCTGTTCACGCGACGGATAATAGAATTAAGGCGGCCTTCCACTGTCCGCCTTCACGAGCGCTCAAGTGCTCTCCGCGATCGCAGAGGTCGCCACGGTCGCTCGAGTGCTTTCCGTAATCGCAGAGGTCGCCACGTTCGCTCTCGACCGACACGAACGCCCTCTCCCTAGCCTCCACGGACCAGGAGATATTAATGAAATTTGTATCGGCAACTCGCGATGATAGCAGCGACACGATCGACGTAATTGCATAATCTGTAGCCCTTTGCGACGCGGACCATTTCGGTCGAGCGCCTTTTTGGGAGGTTAAGACTGGGAATGAGGTTAATGGAGAAAGAAGTGGAGACCAAGGGTAGTGGAGGACAAAGGGCTTCTTCCTGGATGAGCAGGGATTTTTTTAACCCTTTGCACTCGGCGATATTTTCGTTACAGGGAAATAGTAATTCGAAGATTTTCTACCATAAAGTCGACGATATTTCTAAAACGGTAAATAAGAAATCGTGTGCAAATTAAGACGTAGAAAAAAATAGTAATTCGAAGATTTTCTGCCATATAGTCGACGATATTTCTAAAACGGTAAATAAGAAATCGTGTGCAAATTAAGACGTAGAATTATTTTATTTCGATATTCCAAGCGTCGTTGAATAATTGTGAATATGATTTATTAATTAACATCCATCGTTAGGTTCTGATTAAATGGTGACTGAGAGGTGCCCCTCGAATGCAAAGAGTTAATACTAGTGCCGAGGGGTAGTTAGGGAAATGGGAAGCAGTTATTTGTAAATTATTTTTTCTATATTGAGAAGATTGATTATTAATTTAATCTTCTTTCAATTTTATTTCTGATAGCTCTTTGTTACTTCAGGTATTATACTGAAATAGTAATTCGAGTTGACAGGGGGGAATTTAAAACAATTTTGTTTATTAATTATTCTCATAATGCGTTTTAAAAAGTGCGACTCGAAATTTTTAGAATATTTGTGAACAACGAAAAGTTGAAATTGTAAAGTGTATCAAGAGTTATGTTTAATTTTTAATTGTTTTATGTAAATTTACCTTTCCTTATTTTTATTTCTGTTTATTGATTTACTTTTATATATTTTTATATTATTTGATAGTATGACAGAAATAGATTGATACAATATTTTTATTTGACAATCGAAAAGAAAAGAGATCACAGTTCTAGATTATATCATAGCATATCTGATACTCGCTTAAATTTTTTAATAAATATTATTACTATCTTCGATAATTTATAATATTTTATT
>NW_016919070.1:271120-285452 GCF_001483705.2 Eufriesea mexicana
AATTTATATAAATAAATAAATAAAATAAATATATGAAATAAATAAATTTTTTTGTTTGCTTTCGTTATTGAATATATACAGCGCCAATAATTGTTTTGCTTGTTTAATCATCACTTCGTATCACATTGCAATTATTGCGTTATCTTGATGATGTATAGTATACCAATGAAATATTTACCTCGATTAATACTAATGACAATAGACGTCATATATGTTACCTAAAATTATTTTAATTCTGCATGTCGATAAGGTGATTATTTATAGAAATAACACGAGTTGGTTAATAATCGAACGGTTTGCAAATATTTGATATTGATAAACGAAATCATACGTACAGAAAGTAATATTCGTATCGTTTATTTTCAATTAAAAGCTGACGAACCGTGTAGAAAAAACAAATTTATTTTAATGACATTTTTTCAACGGTAACCAATATTTTATTTAAATCTCCAATGAAAACCATATTTCTCAAAACGAAAGAAATCAAAATTAAAGTTGAATGAACTATTAAATACAAAGAAATCGATAAAGAAAAATAGCAAATCCGAGAAAGGAAATAGAAAAGGAAAACTTTCCAAGTTACAAAAGTTTTATCTGATTGAAATTTTTTAAAGGAAAGAAATTTAAAAATCGAGAATTTAATATGTAGAAGCTTTGTAGAGGTACGCCTACTAATTACCAATAATGCAACTAACAATTAATTATGGTCGACTAACAGAACCGAAAATAAGAAATAAAAAATAAAATAGGAAAAGAAAACCCAAATTACAAAAATTTTATCTAATTGAAATTTTTTAAACAAAAGAGATTTAGAAATCGAAAATTTAATATACAGAAGCTTTTTAGAGGTACATTTACTAATTAGCAGTAATGAAATTAACAATTAATTATGGTCGACTTGCAAAAAATTTCGTTAATATTATTTCCCAAGAATAAAAAAAAATTTTCAAAATAAAATTCCGATGATCAGAAAATTAATAACCCCCTCCCCCCCCCCCACCCCCAAAATTCCAGTTATTCATACTGGTTAGCATAATCGAAATTAAATTTCTGTCATCGATAATATACATAATACTTTAAATAGTCGATTTAAACATAAATGTTAATCATTCGCAATAATTATTATTCGGAATTATAATAATTACCGAAATAATTAAAAACAAATATTCCTTTATAATTTTTTTTTAAATTCCTGTGGTATTTAATTATACCTAATTGGTTATTATCCCTCATAAATAAAAATTATTTTTACTTCCTGATTTCTCCCAACAAAAATTTTATAGGTCACTATTATTTTAGACATTCAAATTCCCAGAATCAGAGTAATGCACGTTCGAGATCAGCTTGGTGGAACTTGGGCGACGGGCTTTTTTGCGAGCAGGATCATGCAATCGACTCGGATCGCCCTACAACTCGTCGTAGGAGTTCCAAAGACCAGGATAGTCCGTGAATTTCAATAACGCTTGAACGGCTGCGTTTTATGGCTGGGAAATTGCATTGTTATTCTCGCGAACGGCTCTTCCGCCATTTTCTGTCTGTTCAGGCGCGCGTGTGCATCCGATTCAGCTCCGTTGCAGATGCTTCTTCAAAGCGATTCAACGTCCTCGCTCTTGGCCCTGACACGGAAATTAATTTCGACCGTACAAAAACACCCCGCGAGCAGGTCCTGGCGTAATTATAACGTGTTCTCAGCGCGTCGTTGGACGACAAAGCTCGCGGAAATGGGACTGCGTGTTAAATCTGTTTAATCTAGTCTGATTGCGAGACGTATTCCGCCTTCTCTGGGTCCAATCTTGGGGGAAACGGAAATTTGAATCATGTTGCTTCTTATTTTTCGCGCGATATAATTTCGCGAATTTTTTAGCGAGTCTTTATTTTTCTCGCGATTTAATTTCCAGAATTTTCGGGTCACGTTGATCTTCATTTTTCGCGCGATATAATTTCGCGAATTCTTGGGTCTTGTAGATTTTTATTTTTCGCGCGATATAATTTCGCGAATTCTTGGGTCTTGTAGATTTTTATTTTTCGCGCGATATAATTTCGCGAGTTCTTGGGTCTTGTAGATTTTTATTTTTCGCGCGATATAATTTCGCGAATTTTTGGGTCTTGTAGATTTTTATTTTTCGCGCGATATAATTTCGCGAATTTATTTTGGAGACTTTTGGGACACGTTGATTTTTACTTCTTGCACGAGACAGTTATGCGAATTTGCTTTCCTTAAATGTGTATGTGGAATTTTAAATATCATGTCATATATATCTGTATATATCTATTTTCATATGTATTCTAACTTCTCTTGATCCAGTTAAGAGTACGTAGGATTTTATTTTTGGTGAAATTATTTTGCGAATATATTTTTTATAAATGTGTATTTCGATTTCTGACACAAGACTGTTTATTAAATTTATTTATTTTAAGTTAATAAGTATCCTGACTTAATAAATAAAATGAAAGTATACGTAGATTTGCTTTTTTATATTTATAAAAATAATAGATGTGAAAGAAAAAAGATGAGAAAAAAATTTTGTTTAAAATAAAGGAGTAATATTCTGTTCCACGTGTACAGGTAATTTTAAGAGAAAATTAGCAAATCTTCCTGGAGTTCGATTTTGTATTTCTATTTACCATCCCGCTTTCCCGAAATGCACCCATATTTACACGTCACTGGTACATTATTTAACAGAGAATTCTGTAAACTTTGCCAAACCATTTCATACTAACACTTTACTATATTTCATTATATTTTACTATATTTCATATATATATAATTTCGAACACATAATAAATTTCTAATTTCTAATAAAATCTCTCGTATCTTTTGAAGATTCTTACTGTCACTGAGAGATAACAGAACTTAATTACAAATTTTTGCCAAACAACTATGCTAATTGGATATAAAAATTGCTCCACATATGCACCAAGTGCGCAGCAGAATTTTATTAGCACGTCCAATAATTAAATTTACGTATCTAAATCCTATTTAGATTCTAATAGAATATTTTAGTTAATTCTTATGCACCACAAATAAAGTAAACAAAATAAATACATAAATAATTATAAATTATTCAATAACAATCTCCAAGTAATCACGAATTATCGTTATATTTATTATTATACTTAAAACAGAGTACTTAAATTCCACGAAACAATATGAAACGAAGAGGAAGAAGGAGAAAATAAACCGAAATAAACGTTTTCTCCCTATCTTTCCAGCTGTCTCGACGGAAACTCGGTTTTCATATGAAAGCAACAAGGGTTGCGAAACGGGGGATGCAACCGGCCGATCTTCGCACAGCATTTGCAGGCAACGAATAAGAGAGGGGAAACGGAGAAGAATTTCAACTAGGTTTACAGACTTACGTCCAGCAGATTCATCAAGGAAGCTCGTCTTCGTGGATCGGGTTCCGTCATGGCGGCTAAAACGGACTGAAGTGCCGACGAGGGTGAAACGGAAACCGTTCCTGTCAGCGCCGCGACTCTCGGCGTCGTGTCCAATAATGCCCTCCCCAGCGAGTACATCCACATCTGAAAACAACGAAATTCCACGTGAGGCTTACGTCGTGATGCTGTTCGAGAGATAACCGGTGAAAACATAGTATTATATCAGCATACCCCATCCACCCCCTCTTCCCTCATCCCTCTCCCAGCCTATTTATTTATTCATTTATTTATCTAGTTCACCCCCTGCACTGTACCCACTTAAAACCAAAAACTGTATAGTTTTCGTGCCTTTCTATGTTATTACAACTCAATTACAACTGACCTATGCCCAATCTCTCTGGTTTGTTCTTCCTACTTTCATACGTTACATGAACATAAACAATTCACACACACCTCGATTATTACACGCATACTCATTTATCACGATAACCTGAATTCATTAGATATTGGCATCCCATGCTTACTTGTCCCGCTCATCCCTTTCTTACAGACATCTCTCCTTTATTATACCAACACATATATATTCAAAATCTATGTTAACCATTACCACATTTTATTCCATAATTTTTCCTATTTCTTAAATTATATTCATAGAAGAATTCTAAATTTATATTTACAGTCAGCCATGAAAATATTCAACCAGGTATATCTCAAATTTTTACCAATCGAGTCTTTTATTTTTATTCGATGATCTTTCCTGTTTTTTAAATTATATTCATTGAAGAATTCTAAATTTATATTTACAGTCAGTCAGAAAAATATTCAAAAGGTATATCACAAATTTTTACCAATCGTATCTTCCATTTTTATGTTAGTGGTGGATGAAATATCAATAACAATAAAAACAATTCTTTATTTAATTACAAAAATGATCAAACACAAATATTAAGTATAAATTTAATTAATTTCTCGCAATCACATGCTCACACCTATTTTCACTATTACGACTGAATTATAACTGACCTATGCCTAATCTCTCTGGTTTGTTCTTTCTACTTTCATACGTTACATGAACATACACAATTCACATACACCTCGATCATTACACGCATACTCATTTATCACGATAACCTGGATCCATTATAAGATCAATATTAATAGGATTAATAACTTTTACAAAGTTAGGAATTTATGGTAAATATTTAATAATAATTATAATAATATTTAATAATACTTGTCCCACTCATCCCTTTCTTACAGACTTCGCTACTTTATTGTATCAGCACATATATATTCAAAATCTATGTTAACCATTACCACAGCATTTTAATATAAAATAATTCTTAGGTTTATATTATCCTATAGCGATAAGCGCGGTAAATTAAGTTTAATTTTAAATTGCGAGTGCTTCACGCTGGAGCCATCGATCTCAGAGTCTAAGTTTTCATTTGTAACCCTTTTATACATTTTGGTTCCTTTTTTAAATGTATGTTATTGTATCTAATTTCTGACGCATTAAATTTATGTTAAATTGGAGAAAAGGTATTATATCAGCTTCCCTGTTTCACAAGCTGGAATAAAACATGGCCACCGAATATTTCTGACAGGGTAAGTGAAACGTTGAATTATGGGAAGAGAATGAAACAGCCTAGTTTCAACGATAGTTTCCAAATTTTTCATCTTTTCCTTCCTTTCCCCATTTTTCTTCTCCCCTTTTCCTCCATTTTTCTTTTTCCTTTTCTCATTGCTTCTATCTTCCTTTTCATTTTCGTGAGCTACTATTACTATTCTCTTGCTTATTTTCATTCGCTTCGTTGCACGATTTGGAATTGGAATTGACACTCGAAGAATTGTGACTTGGAACCTGCTTTTCTTCCAAATTGTTGTCAATTGAACCAACAATCCAAATTGTTGTCTGTGAGTCAAATTGAAAATTACGACTCTAATTTTTTCTTTTTATTAAACGAATTAAAATAAAAGTTTTTAATTGCGATTTTAATTTTAATTTTAGAAGTTGATCTTTAAACAATGAACCTTGTAACATAATATATACATCGTTGGTTATCATTAACATCATTTGACGATATTAGCAAAGATTTGGAAATTTCGACAGTGAAGGAAGAAATTCGCTGTAAGGAAATAACTGCAAATCATTCTAAGAAATCACCTGCCAAAGTTTATACAGACAAGATGAAAAGATGTTCCCAAAAGGCACAACGTTGGGTGTTCTGCAGTCGAAATTCGTATTACCAGTCAGCTTTCGCTGAAAATCCGCTCGGGGAAGCGGAAGTTGCATACCAAGCTAAGTATTGAAAAGATCACGTGCAAGGAAGGTTGTTTTTGTAACGAGACGGGGCTCACGATGAGGAGATGGTTTCAGGGTTGACGGCTGCATCACAGATGGGGGATTAGAGTTGCGTACGAAGAGGAGAATGGGCCAGAATGAAACTGCTCGAGCAAGGCTGGCATCCTAAGAGACAGCTGTGTCGTCGAGCAGTATGTAATAGTTATTGGATGGTCAGGATAGTGATTATGAGCACTGACTATGGTAAAAAGTAGAAAACGGTATGTGTATGAAATTTTTGATCCAGACAGACAAACTGATTTCTTTATGAAAATTCTTTGGCTGATTTTTTTATTTGCAATTTTTTTTATCAAAAGAGTGGGCTTTATTTAAGACGTAGATATAAAATTTCAGTAATTTAAGTTATTTATTTCCAAGTGTAATTATGGAATTTTATAAAATATTTAATATTGATTACATCAAAAGCCAAAGAAAGAGGAGGAAAAATAAATTAATCAAGTGTAATATTGGAGAAAATTTTTTAAATTTCTTCTCCATTCATCTAAACAATCATAACATGTATACCATTAAAACTTCTATCTCTCATTCTTTCTCTAATAAATACAAAATCCCAAAAAACCAAAATGAAAGAGAGAAATAAATTAATGAAATGTAATATTCGTGAAAAATTTTTTAAATTTCTTCTTTCATCTGTCCAATTATAACAGGTATGCTATTAAAACTTCTATCTCTCTCTCACTCTTTCTCTAACAAATCTAAAGCCCAAAAAACCAAAATTAAAAAGAGAAATAAATTAATCAAATATAATATTCGAGAAAAATTTATTGACTTTTTCTTCTATCTGACCAATTCTAATAAATATGCCATTACAATTTTTCTCTCCCTCCCTCTCTCTCTTTCTCTCTATCTATCTGTCAATCTATCTATCTATCTCTCTTTCTGTAACAAATCCAAAGCCTAAAACCCAAAAAGTAAAATAAATTAATCAAGTGTAATATTGGAGAAAATTTTTTAAATACCCTCTTCTTTCATTTGACCAATTATAGCAAATATATAATTAAAACTTCTCCCTTTCTCTCTGCCTTCTTTCTCTCTCTCGAACAAATCCGAGGCCTGCCAAAAAGAGAAAAATAAATTAATCAAATTTAATATTCCAGAGAGAGTTTCATGTTTCACTAGTAGTGCGTAATTAACGCGGGCCTGGCCAATTTCACGTGCAATTTATTCGCGCAATTAACGAGTGGATCGTTAAATTTTTTCCTTCTTTCCTTCCATCGCCTAACGAAATACCGTCGCGTCTCTCGACACCTTTGTATCTCTTTCGTCCACCCCTGCACTCCGCCCCTGGATTCCGGCCCGCTGTTCCGGTACTCCTTCCCTTCCTGTCCGCCATCGGACAGAAGTCCGTTGTTTCAGCTAGCCGGTATTTATCTCGTGCAGATTAAAGGGAGAATAAACGGCGAGCACAATAAATAAACTTCGAGCGTTTCTACGTTCTCCAGCGTATACCGGGTGTCTTGTTAATCGTGGTGCAGGAAGAAAGGGCGGAAACATACATGGAGAATGTAAAACAAAATTGTTTCCTGCTACTCTTTGTTATGAGAGGAAACAATTCGAAGGTTTCATTCGCTTGTTTTTATTTTCTTTCATTTTCGGTCTGTTCTCGATTTTGGTTTATGGAATTCGAAACGCTTTTGGTTTAAATTTTTTAATTTCTCAATTCTACTTTTGTTTGAAGATTTGTCGTATTTTAAATTAATGCTAGGTGACTTTTGTGCACATATGGTGATTTAATTGAGAATTCTTTATTTATTATACGAGGTTTCCGAAATTTTTTACTTTAATTTTTATTATCTTAAAATTTCAAATTGATATATCGATTTTGATTTAGAGAATTCGAATTGCTTTTAGTTTTAATTATTGAATTTTTGAACTTTTGATTTGTTTGAACACTCTTATTTCAAATTAGTGTACAGTGAGTTTTGTATATGTGTGGTGAGTTAATTGAGAATTTTTTATTTATTATGTGATGTTTCCGAAATTTTGTATTCAATTTTTATTGCCTTCAAATTTCAAATTAATATGTAATGCAGATTGTGTACAGATACTGTTTATATACAATGTAGCTAAGATTTCTAATTACAATTTTTATCTCATATAAATTGTTGGAATAAGTAAATTGCAATTAAATATTGTACTTGTCCTCTAATTGCAAATGCACCCTAATCTTCAAGAAAAATTCAAGAGTTCATATGGGGTGGCTTTTTGAATAAAATCGATTGTATAAAATTCAAATTATTTTCCCTCGAGAATATTTATTATATTTGAATTACCTATTCGTGGAGAAAATCAAGATTTTTAAGATTTCACGCAAGTATTATAGAATATTTTTTATTTGATTTCGAACAGAGAATCGCATACTTTGTTATTACAGTGTAGTTATTGAGGTAGCATGAATGGTTGTTCGAAATCGCTCGAGCTTTTTGCGTAGGACGTCTCAACCATGATTGGTGATTGTTTACCGCGAATCTTTTGTGGTGCGATCAATGAAATGTATTCCAGATAGCCGTGTTTGTAAAAAGGTTTTACTGAAAATGGAACCACGTCGACAAACTAGATTAAAATGCTTCTCAAAAGGAAGAAAATCATTTCCTTATCGAGTGGATCTAATTATTAAATTAAATAATTGTAATAATTAAATATTCAGACAATTTTTATACTAATTGAATATATTATCTCTGTATAATACATTATTTTTAATCTTCTTCTTTTTATTCTATTCGAATCACCATTCATTTCTTCGACCGGAATAAAATATAGAATTTTGCAGAAAAATAATTCTTATTTATACAGAAGAAAATTTATAATTGAGTCGTTCACTGCACAAATTAATTAACTCCATAAAACAAAAAGTGGAGGAACGCAATGAAATAATGTATATTGTTTTTTAAAATTCCCTTTATAATTTAAATCAAAATAAATATCGTAGAATGCATAAATACAAATGTAACTTTCATCTAACGGTATATAAAATTTATAAGAAAAAATAGCCAAAAGGTAATCGTTAGTAATGTTACCATTTTTATGTTACTGGAAGAATTAATCGATTTGGCAAGTGAAAAAAGTAATAAATTTAAATTTTACTAAATTTTGCTTAAATTCTGATAAGACGGCACTAAAAAATTCACCGTTATCATTCGTGGCTTGCTAGTGCATTTGAGTTGCATTATTGCAACGATTTACATTAGAGTACGGAGTTAATCAAAGTGACCTGTGAAATAAATTATTTATTATTCAGTGGCCAAAAAATTTTTGTCGTTTAATAGTGTTGATCTTAATTATCAGGGAAGGTTATTATAAATATAAAAAGTTATGACTATACTAAGTGCTTTGACACTTAAATTTAAGATTTTCCAAAAAGTGGAGTTAATCGATTTGTGCAGTGAACGACTCATTTGTAGCTGACATGGTGTAAATGGAAAGTTCCGTGTCGTCGTGACAACAGGCTGAAAGTATTAAGAGGTATCAAAATGACGAGTATCTCAAATGACTAATTACTGGCAACAACGATCCATATGAATAATTAATGGCGGAGAAAACGTTCCGTTTGGTTTCGGCATTACTAGACCTACACATCAAAAGCGCAAAGAGACTCTGGAAATTTATTATGGCAAGCAAGCTTTATTAATTATATCGTACAGAAATTATGAAATTAATTCATTTATTAATTTCCATCATATCATAGTCACTCTTTAAATTAATTAAAAATTATCGAAATCTCGAAACAGTAAATCGTTCGTACCATGTTTAAATTCACGAGAGCTTGGATCGGACCAGATCGATATTGATTAAAATTAAAATTGATATTACTCGCATAGGATACAGCGAATAAGCGAGGAAAATGAACTCGTAAGCACCCTGTTTATTTCGCACGAAACGAGTCTCCGTGTTTTTTCGATAGCTGCTCTTTGAACGACACTTTAATTGCAATTTCGTCCTTTTTTGCCTTTCTTTCATGCATCACAAACACCGCGTTTAGCAATTTTGCGTCCCGATACGCTGGTTTACTGGCAAATGAAATTTTTTTCCAAACGGAACAAAAACTGGGAGAAATTAAAAAGCTAAATTGGGAAACACGTAGAAATGTTGGAGGGAAAAGAGTCATTGTCGAGTAGGAAATAATTGTCACGCGTTAGTCGCGACAGGTGTTCATAGACGATAAATTAATAAAAATTCGGTGGAAAGAAAGGATATTGTAAATATCGTTGAATTTGTCAGTAGCGTGCTTCACTTTTGCACGAATTTATTCGGTTCAACATTTAATTTCGAGAAATATTTATAGCAGGTTAAAACTTTATTCGACCGAACATCGGATAACATCCATGTTAATTAAATTCCAATTAAAAACTTCGAGTAGGTTCGGTACCTAGAGATAAAAGTTTTAAACGCGTTATCCTTTAATGTGTTTAATTATAGTGAAACGAGGAAAATTATATGATACAAAAATAAATAATAATAACATGATTATATTGCAAAAATATTATTTCTTACGATATTTAAGATAAAATGAATAAAATAATTCAATTTCGTTGTTATATTTTTTAACAAAATTATATAGTATAAAAATAAATTAACAAAATCTTTTTAAAAATAGAAAAGAAAAAATTTGTACATTCTTTAAGAAAATGAAAAAAGAAATATTCCTAAATTCTATAATTAAAAATAATATATCACAAAAATATATAACTTTTAAGATAATTATTCAGAAAATAAAAAATTACTCTACAATATTCATAGTAAAATGTATAAAATAATTCAATTTTATTATCATACTTTCTAATGAAATTAAATTAAAATCCTTTTAAAATAATTCCAATAAAATAATTATAATTATTATAATATTTTCTATCAAATCATGTATCAAAAGAATAAATAACATTGAGATAATTATACTAAAATTCATCTATAAGTATTACTATCTAAAATAATTACAATAAAAAGAATAAAATAATTCAATTCCACTAATATATTTTCCAACAAAATTACGTATTTATGACAAAAATAAACTAGCGAAATCTTTCTAAAAATAAGATACAGTACTGTGTCTAAATACTACGTGAACATTATCTACATTATATCTACCCCCTTGCTATAATTTTCTCAACTTACAACTCCATCAACACACTGTAACATACACATCAAGCACCCCTTATCCACCCCAAACAGACTAGCTACATTTCTTTCTTCTGTTTTCACCTTTCCTTAATTATAACTTATTTCACGTTAGCCATGTTGAGAGTTTTTACACTTTTTGTACTAGATGTTTGTAATTTTCCATTTAATTTATAGGCGCTTATTATTACACGAACTCTTCTCGTTTTACATATTCTTTTACCAGCATCCAAGACTATAAAAGTAAAACGGAGATAGCTGCGTGTCATCCCATATTTAATTTCATTAACCACTTGCCTCAAAATTCACACCGATTCCGTCCCGCGATACTATTCCCGCTTGCCATTTAATTCGATGAAACCCGCGAGGACCTCGAACCGCCTGCATCCCTCGACGACACCCCAAATTAAATATTTCACGCTCGCGCGCGAAACCACGAATGCGGGTGAGAGAAAAAAGGCAAACCGCTAATTTCCCGATAAACAATACATTCTTCGCGGATTTCCAGTGTTCAGGACAGTTTCAAACTCCCACTGTCAGTGAAATAGCATGAGTGTGATATCCATGATCGATAGTCTATAATTTAATTATATAGATAATTTTTACTGTATACAAGGACTTTATGGGAACATTCCTGAGAATGAATATTGAAAAAATACTCAACGAATATTAAGAAAGATATCAATTTTTATTATTTATTTCAGCAACAATAAAATTTTGTTCTTAGTCTTTCGAAATTTTAAATTAATTAATTTTTAATTTTTAATTTCGAAAGGTTAAGAACAAAATTAATTTTAAATTAATTAATTGCGTAATTAACGAGCCTAAAAATTAAAAGATATCAGGATTTTGACTAATGTAATATTTTTTTAAATATATTTATCCGTATTTTTTTGGAATCTGAACCAAAGTTAACACGTTAAGTGCCACGCTGATCCCCAGGGACTAAAAGGTGCTAACTTTTGGTGTTAAATTCTTCGCCATCTTTGGACCTAACGTTTGGGAATTCCTATTATAACAATTGGTACAGTATTGGTACTAACTACAGTATTGGGACTACAGTATTGGTACTGCAGGCCACGAGTGCCATAAATGGTACATACAGACACGTTTATTTATGCGCTGAAAATATGTTTTATGACAAATTTAATTCTGAGAAAAATATATTTCCACTAAAAGAATGAGGCATTATACAAAATGCAGTATAGAACAAAGCACATAAATTTGTTTAATTGTTATATATACAATAATTATTAATGGCACGTAATAGTTGACTTTATTAAAGCAAGAGATGGATAAAAATGGCTTATTCGGGCAATCACTGCAAAACGTCACTACTCTTCTAGTTCTTTTTACTAATCGAAAATTTTCCAACTAACTGACTTTTACAGTCGAACCGATCGCAGCTCCACGTGTACCATAAATGGAACACGGTGTGATAAATACTCTAAACAAGCTAATTACTTATGGATTGATGATGTAATGACATATTGTGTGATAATATATCAATTTTTAACCAAAATTACAAATGGCCTAGAGATCATGTCGGGCAAGAACAGCTGGTACGGAACGTGTTAACCTAACCTGCACGCGTACTCGGTGAATATTCGAAGTCGATTTTCTCGATAACGAAACTTCGAATGAAAAAATTTTATTCTTCATTTTCGATTTGTTTTTTCATGTAAAATGACTCCCTTCCAGTTGTTTTATCGTTGCTGATAGTATAATTCATAATATCAATTTCTGTTTGTCGAAAGAGTTTCCGAATTTTATATTTTCCTAAATCCGAAAATACCAATTTTCATGGTAATCATGTGTTTTCGTATTTTGGCGAGCTTTTTGGCGAAATTTCCTGCGCGTTTCATCGCGTCTCAATGAATCTTCGGTTCAATAATTAGTACAGTAGCGAGAAAAATCCGCACGGATCAGTTCCTTTTGCTAATTAACCCAGGGCGATAGCAAAGCAGTGCCTCATTAGCAACGCGTACCTTTTCCGAATCGGTGTCCGAGTATACGCGACCAGGTCGATACTCAGGTGGCAGGTATGCCCGAGCTGTTTCCAGTGGTGCGAGCTGCAGCAAGACTCTACCACGTGGTGTTAGCTCCAGGGTATGGGGAGTCACCACTGGACCGGCTCTCGAACCACCCACCACACCACCGTCTGCAACAGATATTTCATGGAAATTTATTTGACACAGTTCATTGGAAAAAAGAAATGAGAAATAAAGAATATAATAATTACATAAATAATTAAATAGAATATTACAATAGTAATATAATTACAGTAATAACAATTATTTAATAATTTATTTAATAATTATAGGAATAATATTAATATTAAACCTATTATATACAGTAATATAGTATTAATATTAAACCTATCATGACTGATCAAATGAACGACAGATTAAAAAATGACAGACGGAAAACTTTGAAGAAAATGAGATAAATTGATATTGAAAAATTGATAATACTTATGTTAAAGGAAAAATCACGAAAACAAATGACTAGAGAGATATCGTTGAATGCAGAATTTTTAGTTAAATATCTAGAAGCAACTGCTCTGACAAGTTTACTGTCAAGAAAATAGAAAAGTGAGAGTAAAAAATTAAATTTAAGATAGTAATTATTACAGATAAAATTGAAAATAAAAAATAAAATTAAGTAAAGACAGAGTAAAAATGTTTTAACAATGAGTTACAAAATAATCACATCAAGCATATGTGTAACTTTGCTATTTGATCTCAGTTTTGTGATTGACGATGGATATGTTGACTTTGTACTTGGTTCTGTATAATAATAACTAATAAAGAGAGAGCAAGTCCTTGCGGTCACCGAAGTAATTGAGACTTTGCAGGTTTGTAGATTTCGTTATGCAGTTCAAGAATATATATCATTATAGTCGCAACTACTCAATTGTTTTTGAGATATTTATGATTAAAGTTTTATCACATTTTTAACTACAGATTTATGTCAAATAATTTTCAAATGGAGTTGTGGACGGCGACATTCGAAAATTCTTATGCTGGATGTCCGGGGTTCGATTCCTGTCCATAGTTAGTAGTTTTTCTATCTATTTTTTATTTTGTATTCATTTTTCGCCTATGAAACCATTGCAAATAAACAACTGTAAATAAAATTTCTTAATAAAAAAATGTATTTTTTACGCTTTTTTATGCAAGTATACATTTATTACAAAATAATAAGAATATTATGCAAGAGAAACAGTTTTCTATAGCAATCTTATTTACTATAGAAAGAAAACGAAAATGTAAATAATCTTTAGACACAGGAAATGGCAGATGACAAATATGCAAAGGTACGCCTTTACAACGTAATTGTAAACACTCATAATCACAGAAATTAAATGATTTTTTAGTTTTTTTCCAAGTGAACAGGAGAGTGCATAGGAAGTGAGAAAAAATTGCAAACAAACGCCGGAAGCATAGATGTATCCATGCACGTGTGCCTGCA
>NW_016919070.1:285494-288421 GCF_001483705.2 Eufriesea mexicana
ATATATATATTGGATTCTAAGTCAGCTAACCATATGGCATACAAGATAGAAATTTTTGATAGTCAAATAAAGATTCAGAAAATGAAGATGGTTTAGGCAAACAAAAAGGAATACAATTAATTTAGGTGATGGCCTCTTATAACAACAAAATATGGGGAATACAGTGAGATTGAAAGGTATGTTCTATTCCTGATCTAAATAAATATCAATATCAGTAGTCACAGTCAATGATCACCGCTAATGTGTTAAGTTTCAGAATGATGGAGCTGAGATACATAAAGAAAAGGGGGATGTTTAAATAAAAGGAATGAGAGGAGCAAACACATATTATGTAGAATAAAGAAACAAAAAAAGAGCAGCCTATGTACCAACAGAGAAAAATGTGTGGTGTCGACATAGAAATATGAGGATGATTGAATAAATGGAGAATGAACACGTGGTAATAGTTATGAAAGGTAAAGATAAATTGAATATGCTGTGTAAATGTTACATTAGGTCATAAATGTGTAGAAATATTTATAGGAACATGGAAATTATAAAAGCAGCAGCAATAATGGGGCTGTGACACATATAATTGATTGGGCCAACAAAGCAAATGTTAAAAGGAGGTAAAAGGTACGTCTTACCTGTTTATGATTATTCGAGAAAAGAACCACTTGGTTGACTGATTTATAAATGACTAAAGATTTAATATAAACTATTATTAACAAATAATTTTTTTCATTGTAGGAGGCTTACAAACATGAGTAATATTTATATGCAAGAGCCAGCCACTAAGGGTAAAGTAATAAGTATTAGTTAATGATATTTCAATGGATTGTTTACCTGTTTTTAAAAATTTAACCGATATACAATATTTACTTTCTAAATTTCTATATTAATATATTAAATAATTTCTAATTTAAATTACAATAATAAATGACAAAATTTTAATAAATTTGATTTCAAAAGCATTTCACATGAATAAAATTAATATATTTGTTAAATTTGGAAGGTTGTCAGGATGATGCTATATTTCATAAAATTATCAAAGGATTCATAACACAAGGTGGTGATCCCATAAGTACAGGAGAAGGTGGTAAAATATATGGAGAACCATTTAAGGTAACACTATATTTAAAAATAAAATGAATTCAAAAATAATTATTGGATATATGTATTTTAGGACGAACTTTATACATTTTTGTCGACGAGATTTAATCCCTATGGCTAATGCTGGAAAAGATGACAATAATTTCCAATTCTTTTTTACTCTTAGTTCTATAACCAGATTTGCAGAATAAACATACATTCTTTGGTAAACTTACTGGATAAGTTATATATTGCATGCTTAAACTTGAGGAAGCACTTGGAGATGAAGTAAATTTAATGTTTATAAGAAAATATATTAAGAATTGATATAAATATAACATTTTCTCTTTTTTGCAGAATAATAGATCTCTTTATCCTCCAATATTGATAAAAGCTATAAAATTGAACAATTCATTTTTTTATATTACACCAAAAATAGTAGTGCAGGAAAGTGAATACTTTTTCTTGCAACGGTCCGTGATACGGGCATCTACTCAAATTCTAATGCCTATATGTGATTGTTTATTATGTCCTTAACGTGTATATGTGAAACTTACAAAGTGAATAAAAAGTACCTAAGCAAATAACCATTGCAGTTTCATTTTCTTTTTACCAAGAACAAAATCACTCACCTTCATCTGTGAATTCATGTGTGTCTATAATTAATTCATCAACTTTTAAAATTGCATCATAAAGGCACAGCCTCGACGAGCTTCCTAATATAATTCTGGATATGAATTCGTTGTTATCTAAACAATTATTGGCGATTATTGCATAGATTGTTTGAACTATTGCCGTATATACTAATGGTTTATCCTTCCATTACTGGAACAATCAATAATTGAAGTTCATGAATTAGTTATAGAAATTTGGAATTTTTCCTAACAGAAATATATTTATATTTGCTTCATTGATATTAATAAATATAAGAAACATCGTTTGATATTTCACATTGATACTTTAGCACATAGCTATTTCAAAGATGCAACATTTTCCCGCTACAAAAATATCTAGCGTATCCGGCTACAGCCAACTTCCAGTTGGCGGCAAGCGGGCATACCGGTGACAAATGGTGGAATGTTCTCACGCATCAAAGTGAAATATTTAATCTCAAAACGTTTCGTGAAGCAGCGATATCGTTAATTGATGTTTTAATTACTTTACGAAGTTCGAGATAACTAACCGTGAACATTTCTTCGGTGGTAATATACTATATGTGAAAAAAAGTGATGTAACATAGAGTAAATCGTACAACGATACATGTGTGAAATGAAGTGGTGGGAGTGCGGGATCCTATAATACTAGCGCATTGTCCGTTATTATCGTTTATAGAAGATTCTAGATTTCGACAGTTCGTTGGAATATTTGATCAACATTACTCTGAATACGCAGCTTTTTAATAGCTTTTCAATTTTCCTTCGATCTTGACATTCCATTGCAACATAGTTATGTATTATCTCTATTACATTCTAAATTTTAATTGTGGATTAGAATATTTCATATCTACTGCATAGAATAGGCTGTGCTCGCACCCGTAGGGCAATTATATTACAATTGAAGGTGCATATATGAACCAGAGTAACGGAAAAGTAGGTGCCTGTGAAATCGCTCTACACAGTATACTTTATTCGCCTATACTTCTGAAATTAGGCTTCTCGGTTAGATTTTTTCGGCATAACAGCGTAAAGTAATTTTTCCCTTAAAGGAATTGAATATTTTTTTTCGGTTTCGAGCGTGCGTTTTTGAGAAATAGTGGCGAAAGTGTCAGTGGCACTCAGATCGTGCTGCGCAATTTACTTTTTTAGCTTCTATCTTTTGAATTAGGCTTTTTGAACCGGATTTTTCCACTAATTCGC
>NW_016919070.1:288637-291771 GCF_001483705.2 Eufriesea mexicana
CGCAATTTACTTTTTTGGCTTCTATCTTTTGAATTAGGCTTTTTGAATCGGATTTTTCCACTGATTCGCATAGAGTGATTTATTCCTTAACGGAATTGGATATTTTTTTTCGGTTTCGTGTGTGCGTTTTCGAGGAATAGTGCCGAAAGTGTCAGTGGCTCTCAGATCGTGCTGCGCAATTTACTTTTTTGGCATCTATCTTTTGAATTAGGCTTTTTGATACGGATTTTTCCACTGATTCGGGTAGAGTGATTTATTCCTTAATGGGATTGGATATTTTTGTTCGGTTTCGTGTTTGCGTTTTCCTAAAATAGTGCCGTATGTGTCAGTGGCTGTCAGATCGTGCGACGCAATTTACTTTTTTGGCTTCTATCTTTTGAATTAGGCTTCTTGATACGGATTGTTCCAGTGATTCGCGTAGAGTGATTTATTCCTCAACGGGATTGGATATTTTTTTTCGGTTTCGTGTGTGCGTTTTCGAGGAATAGTGCCGAAAGTGTCAGTGGCTCTCAGATCGTGCTGCGCAATTTACTTCTTTGGCTTCTATCTTTTCAATTAGGCTTTTTGATACGGATTTTTCCACTGATTCGCGTAGAGTTATTTATTCCTTAACGGCATTTGATATTTTTTTTCGGTTTCGAGAGTGCATTTTCGAGAAATAGTGCCGAAAGTGTCAGTGGCTGTCAGATCGTGCTGCGCAATTTACTTTTTTGGCTCCTATCTTTTGAATTAGGCTTCTTGAACCGGATTTTTACACTAATTCGCGTAGAGTGATTTTTTTCATAATGGGATTGGATATTTTTTTTCGGTTTCGTTTGTGCGTCTTTCTAAAATCGTGCCGAATGTGTCAGTGGCTGTCAGATCGTGCTGCGCAATTTACTTTTTTGGTTTCTATCTTTTGAATTAGGCTTTTTAAACCGGATTTTTCCACTAATTCGCGTAGAGTGATTTTTTTCATAACGGTATTGGATATTTTTTTTCGGTTTCGAGTGTGCTATTTTGTAAAATAGTGCCGAAAGTGTCAGTGGCTCTTGGATCGTGCTGCGCAATTTACTTTTTTGGCTTCTATCTTTTCAATTAGGCTTTTTGATACGGATTTTCCACTGATTCGCGTAGAGTGATTTATTCCGTAACGGGATTGGATATTTTTTTTCAGTTTCGAGTGTACATTTTTGTAAAATAGTGCCGAATGTGTCAGTGGCCGTGAAATCGTTCTACGCAATTTACTTTTTTGGCTTCTATTTCCGAAATTAGGCTTTTTGATTAGGTTTGTTCTATAGATTAGTGTAGAGTGGAATTTTCTCTAAAGTGATTGGATATTTTTTTTCGGTTTCGACAGTGCGTTTTCGAACAATAGTACCGAATGTGTTAGTGGCTGTGAAATCGTGCTGTGTAATAGAGCATTTTCTTTTCTATTTTCGAAACTAGGCTTCTTGATTAGGTTTGTGCTATATATCACTGTAGAGTGGAATTTTTTTTAATGGGATTGAATATTTTTTTTTAGTTTCGAGCGTGCGTTTTCGAACAATAGTGCCGAATGTGTCAGTAGCCGTGAAATCGTACCGCGTAATAGACATTTCTGGCTTCTATCTTCGAAATTGGGCTTTTGGATTAGGCTTGTTCTATACATCAGTGTAGGGTGGAATTTTCTCTATCTTAATTGAATACTTTTTTTCAGTTCGTTTTAGATTACGTTCCTGTGGTCGCGGTTTAATTGCTATGGCCCGTGCTGGAGAAGATGACAATGATTCCCAATTTTTCTTTACTCATGGTTCTCAATTAGATTTGCAGAATAAACATTCAATTTTTGGTTATGTTACTAGAGAAACTATATATGACATGCTTGAACTTGAAGAAGCACTCGTAGATGAGGTAAATTTAATGTTTATAAGAAAATATATCAAGAATTTATATAAATTTAATATTCCACCTTTTTTGTAGAATGATAGGCCACTTTATGCTCCAAAAATGATAAAAGCTGAATTATTGAACAATCCATTTTCTGACATTATACCAAGAATAATAATACAGGAAAGTGAAGAAGTAAAGGACAGGAGTAAAGTAAAAATCATATATGTTTGTAGCATTTATCCATGATAGCGTTATTCTTTGTAATGAAAAATTTTATTACAGTAATTTCAATCTTTTATCATTTGGCGAAAAAGCAGAGGAAGATGAAGAAGAATCTACGATATTAAATAGAAAGGTAAGAGCAAATCAGCTCATGATCATTTGACTGATCCAAAATTAAGCTCATAACCAGCTGTTGAACTTCTCAGACCTCCAAATAAAAAAAGGAAAGAAGACCGTATTAGCGATTAGGAATTATTGAGGAATAATTTGAAATTATCAAATTATGCGATTTCTGCGATTAATTTATAAACTTTTATAACACTATCGCATAGCTGGCTCCTTGCGTAGCATTGTTATACAATTTTTGCACATAATTTGATGCTAATTAGTTTGTTATTATTACTTACTTGACGACATACGTGATTCGATAGCAACGATCGGCGCAATGGTCCAGCAAAACAATTAATTATGAACGAAATTGGAAGTAAAATAAGAACAAAAATGATATGACAATGTTCATAAGGATATTGTTTTTATAATGTGTGCATATAATTTGTAAATTAATTGCATAGAAGATTGTAATCAATGAAAAACGAATAGTATTATCGGCATCAATTCGAACATTTTGAGTAATAATTACACATATGCTATTATACGTAAATTATAATACTTATCGTTAGTAACAATTTATTAATGTTAATAACAAATTGTTTACAACGTAAATTTATAATAAAAGTGAAAACATTAAGAAATTACAGGCTATTACGTGAACTTGGAACGAATTTGTGTTAAAATGTAACTATAATTTGCAAAAAGTTTATAACTTATTACACCCTTTGTTTATAACAAATTAATATTGTTAATAACAAATTGCTCGCAACGTATATTTATAATAAAAGTGAAAAAATTAATAAATTATTGCCTACAACTTAAACAAACGACGTATTTGTGTTAGAATATATTCGGAACCTACAAGAAGTTAATAAATTAATAAATTTATTGTTAATAACAAATTAAAATTGTTGATAACAAATAGTTTGCAACGTATAATAACGATAAAA
>NW_016919071.1:0-655 GCF_001483705.2 Eufriesea mexicana
TATTGACATTTTCGACTAATATCGTTGTGTGCTAACCTTCTTGCATAAATAAGGAGAAAAGTTCCTATTCTCGTGCTATAGGGATTGCAAAGTTATAGAATCTTCCTGGAAAATTCAATTTTATTGACATTCTCGACTAACATAGTGGTGAGCCTACTTTATTGCATAAATAAGAAGGAAAGATTCAATTGGCGTGCTATAGCGACGTAATTCTATAGAATATGGCTGGAAGGTTTAATTTTGTTGACATTTTCGATTAATATCGTTGTGAGTTAACTTGCTTGCATTAATAAGGAGGAAAGATTCTGTTGGCGTGCTATTTTCGTTGCAATGCTGCAGAATATGGAAGGAAAATTCAATTTTATTGTGTCATTTTCGACTAACACCGTGGTGAGCTAACTTCCTTGCGTAAGTAAGGAGGAAAGATGCTTTTTGGACGGTGTGCCATAGGCATTGCAAAGCTATAGAATCGACCTGGAAAATTCAATTTTATTGACATATTTGGCTAATGTCGTGGTGAGCTAACTTTCGGTCATAAATCAGGAGGAAAGTTTCTGTTGGTGTGCTATAGCCATTGCAGTCCTGTAGAATCTGGCTGGAAAAAACAATTTTATTGACATTTTCGACTAATATCGTGATGACCTAACTTTCTTGA
>NW_016919072.1:0-706 GCF_001483705.2 Eufriesea mexicana
AGGACAAAAGTCAATGTTACCGTATCCTAACCTAATCTAACCCAGCGATCCTAAGGCAACCTAACCCAACCTAACGTGCCAAGACCACTATAGCTAACCACCCCATAGCCGAGCAGAGTATAAAGAGCACAGTAGGCCGCGGTAATCCAGCGCATTGCTGCGTGTAGCTCAAACGTCAAAGATAACCTTCCCAAACCTATCCTAACCTAACGTATCCGAGCGTAAACTAACTAAACGGTACCTGCCGAGAATAGTATTGCTGGTATCGCCGGAGACAAGCAAAGCATATTAGAGCAAAGTAGAGCGCAGAGGTCCATCGATTGGTGTTGTACAGCATATTAGTCGAAGCCATCCTATCCTAACATAGCCAAACGTTACATAAACAAGCGAAACACAACCAAACATGATCTATATCATCCTGACGTGCCGAGACCACTACTACTGCAGCCCCAGATGCAAGCATAACATAATAGAGCACAGTAGAAAGCAAAAGTCCACCGAACAACAGTTTATACCACGAAAGTCAAAGCAATCCAGCCCTAAGCTAAACCAATGACACCTAACCAAACGTAGATTAACTCAATCTAACGTGCCGGGACCACTGTAACTGGGCTCCCACGTGTCGAGCAGTGCGCAGTAAGTTACCACTGTAACTGGGCTCCCACGTGTCGAGCAGTGCGCAGTAGAGCAATGTAGAACGCTGGAA
>NW_016919073.1:0-2849 GCF_001483705.2 Eufriesea mexicana
CTGGCCCTGGGGATGCCCTCAATATCGGTCTCTTCAAGTTATGTTGGGTTACTCTACGTCTGGGTAGCTTAGGTAATGTCAGGTTATGTCATGATGTGCTTGACATTTGCGCTATACACTACTCTCCGTGTATTTCTGCGCTCTACCGTGTTCTAATATTTTCTGCTTCGGTCTGGAGAGGTGAGCAATAGCGGCCGCGGCACGTTAGGTTGAATTAGGTTACGTTTGGTTAGGCTAAGTATTGCTAGGATAGCCTTGGCTTTCGTGCTATACACTGCTATTCGGTGTTTTCCTGCGATCGACTGCGCTCTGATACATTCTGCTAGGCTACTGGGAGGCCAGCAGCAGCGGTCGCTGCACGTTATGTTGCGATATGCTGCGATGGTTTAGGTCAGGATAGGTCACGTTATGCTAGGATATCTACGTCTTTTGCGCTATTCACTGCAATGCAGAGGGTTTCTGCGAACTACTGTGCTCCCCTGCTCTCTACTTGTCTCTGTGGATGTCAGCAATAGTTGTCTCGGTGCGTTAGGTTTAGTTTGGATACGTTTGCATGTGAGGGATTTGGTTATGTTAGAGCAGAATATCTCAGACTTTCGTGCCCTTCTCTGCCATTCGGCGGAATTCTGTGCCCTACTGCCCTCCAATATGTTGTGCTCGGCTCTGGGGTGGCCGGTGATATTGGTATCGGCATGTTAGACTGAGTTATGTTACGTTTTGTTGCATTAGGTTAGGCCAGGTCAGGTCAGTATATCCTCGACCTTTGCAACATACACTGCTACTCAGGTGGATTTCTGCACTCTACACTGCTCTACTATAATATGCTCGACCCTGTGATGGCGAGCAATTGCGGTCGTGGCACGTCATGTTCAGTTAGGATACGTATGGTTAGGTTAATTTAGGTTAAGTTTGGTTAGGGTAGCTTTGACTTTCGTGCTATACACAGTTATTCGGTGGTTCCTTGCCCTGCACTGTGCTCTACTCTAACCTGCGAGACCCTTGCGAAGTCAGCAGCAGTAGTTGCGGCACGCTGGCTTGAATTTTGCTTGCGTCTGATATCTTTGCGATTGGCTACGTTCGGATAGGTTACCTTTGACTCTTGTGCTGCACGCTGCCTTTCCGTGGATTTCTCCGCTCTACTGAGCCCTAATGCGCCCGGCTTTGCTCTGAGGAGGCCAGAAATAGCGGCCGCGCGAGTTAGGTTGTGTTAAGCTACCTTCAGTTATGTTACGTTTGGCTACGTCAGGATAGGGTAGCTTCGACTATTGTGCTATGCACTGCGATTCTACGGATACCCGCGCTCTACTCTCCTCAAATATATTCTGCTCGGCTCTGAAGAGGGCCGCAATAGAGGTCTCGTCACGATAGGCTTAGTCAGATTGCGTTTGGTTATGTTAGTATACGTTGCGTTAGGTTGTGCTAGTTCCGTCTTTTGTGCTACACACTGCTATTCTATGGACTTCTGTGGTTTCTTGGGCGCTACCACGCTCTGCTTGGCTCTGTGGACGCCAGGAATAGTGCTCTTGGCACGGTAGGTTGAGTTATGTTACGTTTGGGTAGGTTAGGTTTGTTGAGGCTTGGTTAGGATAGCCTTGAGCTTTGTGCTTTACACCGATATTCGGATAATTTGAGCGTTCTGCATTGCTCTGCTATACTCTGTTTATCTCTTGTGAGGCCAGTAATAGCGTTCGTGGCCCTTCAGTTGGGGTTACGTAACGTCTGCTTGTGTCACGTTTTGATATGTTAGGATAGAGTAGCTTTGACTCTTGCGCTGTACATTGCTAGCCACAGGATCTATGCCCTCCACTGTGCTCTATTATACTCTGTTCGTCCTTGGGGTGGCCAGTAACTGTCGTCTCGGCGCGGCAAGTTGGGTTATGCTTTGTTTAGTTAGGGTATGCTAGTTTGTGTTGGGTTTGGTTAGCTTCGACTTTCGTGGTACAAACAGATGCTCGCTGGATTCCTGCGCGCTGCCGTGCACGAGAATGATCTACTCGTCCCCGCGGAGGCCAGAAATAGTGGGCTAGGCAGGTTAGTTTGGGATTAGATGCGTTTGGTTGTGTTAGGTTATTTCAGGCTTGGTTAGGAAATCTCATACTATTCTGCTTTACGCATCACTGCGTCGGTGTTCTAAGCTCTACTGTGCTCTGGAATATTCGGCTTGGCTCTGTGGGAGTCAGCAACTGTGGTGTAGGGACATTGGTTTGTGTTACGTTACGTTTGGTAGTGTTACGATTGGTTAGGTTAGGGCAGGTTAACTTGGATTTTTGTTCTACATACTGCCTTTCGGTGGATTTCTGCGCTCTGCTCTACTCTAATATGCTCTCCTTTGCTCTAGGGAGTCCTCAAATGGTGGCCGCGGCTTGTCACGTTGTTTCAGGGTACGGTAGGTTAGTTTACGTTAGCATGGGTAAGGTTTGGATAGTTTTGACTTTTCTGCTGCTCACTGAGATTATATGGATCTACGCGCCATACTCTCCTCTAATGTATTCTGCATTGCCCTGGGGAGTCCAGCAATAGTGCCCGCGGTAAGTTAAGTTGATTTAGGTTACGTTTGGTTTGGTTAGGTCAGGCTAGATTGGGATGGGTTTTGTTGGGATAGCTTTGACTTATGTGATAATCACTGACAGTCTATGGATTTCTGTGCTCCACTGCGCTCTATCAGATTCAGCTTATCTCTCGGAGAGCCAGCAATAGTGTTCGCGGCGCGCTTGGTTTGTCTATTCTACCTTTGCTTTGGTTAGGTTAGGGCATCTTCGACTTTTGTGCTATACGCTGCCATTTGGCGGCTTCCTGCACTCTACTCTGCTCTACCATACACTGCTCGACTCTGGGGAGGCCAGCAATAG
>NW_016919073.1:5483-8089 GCF_001483705.2 Eufriesea mexicana
TTATCTCTTGTGAGGCCAGTAATAGCGTTCGTGGCCCTTCAGTTGGGGTTACGTAACGTCTGCTTGTGTCACGTTTTGATATGTTAGGATAGAGTAGCTTTGACTCTTGCGCTGTACATTGCTAGCCACAGGATCTATGCCCTCCACTGTGCTCTATTATACTCTGTTCGTCCTTGGGGTGGCCAGTAACTGTTGTCTCGGCGCGGCAAGTTGGGTTATGCTATGTTTAGTTAGGGTATGCTAGTTTGTGTTGGGTTTGGTTAGCTTCGACTTTCGTGGTACAAACAGATGCTCGCTGGATTCCTGCGCGCTGCCGTGCACGAGTATGTTCTACTCGTCCCCGCGGAGGCCAGAAATAGTGGGCTAGGCAGGTTAGTTTGGGATTAGATGCGTTTGGTTGTGTTAGGTTATATCAGGCTTGGTTAGGAAATCTCATACTATTCTGCTTTACGCATCACTGCGTCGGTGTTCTAAGCTCTACTGTGCTCTGGAATATTCGGCTTGGCTCTGTGGGAGTCAGCAACTGTGGTGTAGGGACATTGGTTTGTGTTACGTTACGTTTGGTAGTGTTACGATTGGTTAGGTTAGGGCAGGTTAACTTGGATTTTTGTTCTACATACTGCCTTTCGGTGGATTTCTGCGCTCTGCTCTACTCTAATATGCTCTGCTTTGCTCTAGGGAGTCCTCAAATGGTGGCCGCGGCTTGTCAGGTTGTTTCAGGGTACGGTAGGTTAGTTTACGTTAGCATGGGTAAGGTTTGGATAGTTTTGACTTTTCTGCTGCTCACTGAGATTATATGGATCTACGCGCCATACTCTCCTCTAATGTATTCTGCATTGCCCTGGGGAGTCCAGCAATAGTGCCCGCGGTAAGTTAAGTTGATTTAGGTTACGTTTGGTTTGGTTAGGTCAGGCTAGATTGGGATGGGTTTTGTTGGGATAGCTTTGACTTATGTGATAATCACTGACATTCTATGGATTTCTGTGCTCCACTGCGCTCTATCAGATTCAGCTTATCTCTCGGAGAGCCAGCAATAGTGTTCGCGGCGCGCTTGGTTTGTCTATTCTACCTTTGCTTTGGTTAGGTTAGGGCATCTTCGACTTTTGTGCTATACGCTGCCATTTGGCGGCTTCCTGCACTCTACTCTGCTCTACCATACACTGCTCGACTCTGGGGAGGCCAGCAATAGCGGTCGTGGCACGACAAGTTGTGTTACGCTACGTATCGCAATGTTACGGCTGGTTAGGGTAGGAGAGTGTAGCTTGGTCTTTTGTGTTATACACCGCTATTCGGCGGATCTCTACGCTCTACATTGCTCTACTATCTGCTGCTTGGCTCTTGAGAGGCCAGCAGCAGTATTCTCCTCATGTTTCGTTTAGTTAGGCTACGTTTGGTTAGGTTAGGTTAGGGGAGTTTATGTCTGGATATCCTCAACTTTTGTGCTGCGCGCTGCAGCGAGCTGGATTACTGCGCTCTACTGCGCTCTGGTATAACCTGCATGGCCCTGGGGAGGCAAGCAATAGTGGTCTCGGCGCGATAGGTTGAGTTTTGCTAACTTCGATTACGTTTCCTTTGGCTATGTTAGGATAGGGTAACTTCGACTGCTGTGTTATGCACTGCGATTCCGTGAACTTTTGCGCTCTACTCTCTACTAATATGTTCTGCTTGGCTCCGAGGTGGGCAGCAATAGATGTCTCGGCACGTTAGGAGGATTTATGTTACGTTTGTTTATGTTAAGGTTGGACATATTAGGATAGGATAGCTTTGACTTTTGTGCTATACGCAACTACTCGGTAGATCGCTACGCTCCGCATTGCTCGAATATACTCTGCTTGTGTCTGGGGAGGCCAGCAATGGTATTCTCTTCACATTATGCTTAGTTATGCTACGTTAGGTTATGCTAGGTTATATTTTGGGTAATGATACCATTGACTTTTGTGCTACACAACTGCAATGCGTATGTTTACTGCGCTCTGCTGTGAACTAGCATATTCTGCTTGGCCCTGGGGAGGCAAGCGATAGCGTTTTTGGCGCGTTAGGTTGAATTAAACGACCTTCGGGTATTGTTACCTTTGGCTATGTTAAGATAGGGCAGCTTCGAATATTGTGATATGCACAGCGATTCTAAAGACTTCTGCGCCCTGCTCTCCTCTAATATGTTCTGCTTGTATCTGTGGAGGGTAGCAGCAGAGGTCAGGAATCGTTAGGCTACGTTTGGTTGGGTTAGGTTTGGATGGGTTAGATTAGGGTAGCCTTGACATATGCGCTCAACAGCGATATTCTGTGGACTTCTGTGCTCTATTGTGCTCTATCATATTCTGCTCGTCCCTGAGGAAGCCAGCAATAGCTGTAGCGGCACGTTAGGTTCAGTTACTCTTCGCTTGGTTAGGAAGGGTTAGGTCTGGCTAGGTTAGGCTATGCTTGACTTTTGTACTATACACTGATATTTGGTGGCTTCTTGCGCTCTCCTCTGCTCTACTATACACTGCTCGACACTGGGGCGGCCGGTAATTGTGGCCATGGCACGACAGGTGTATGCTAGGCTACGTATGGCAATGCTACGATTGGTTAGGCTAGGATAGTATAGCTTCAACTTTTGTGCTACA
>NW_016919073.1:8111-8331 GCF_001483705.2 Eufriesea mexicana
CTCTACATTGCACTACTGTACTCTGCTCGATTCTGCGGAGTCCAGTAATTAAGTTCTCGTCACGTTAGATTGAGTTAGGCTACGTTTGGTTAGGTCATGCTTGATAGGGTTAGGCTTGGATTGCTTCGACCTTCGTGTTATAGGCTGTTGTTCGGCTGATTTCTGCGCTCCACTGTTCTCTAGTATGTTTTGCTTGATTCTGGGGAGGCCAGCAATAGTG
>NW_016919074.1:0-669 GCF_001483705.2 Eufriesea mexicana
AGGATATCCTCTCCTATCCCAGCCAAATCTGACACAGCCGGACGTAACCTAACTCAACCTAACATGCTGCCACCACTGTTGTTGGCCTGCACAGGTCCAAGTGGAACTCATTGGTGGAGAGTAGAGCGCAGAAGCCTATAGAATCGCAGTGTATATCAGAAATGTAAAAGCAATCCAAGCCTAACCAAACCAACGGAACACAACCAAACATAGCATAACTCAAACCAACGTGCCGAGACCGCTATTGCTGCCCTCCTCAGAGAGAAGCAGGACATACTAGAGCACATTAGAACGCAGAAATCCACCGAATAGCAGTGTACAACGCAAAAGTCAAAGCTGCCCGCTCCTAACCTTGCCAAACATGGTACAACCAAATGTAACCTAACACTGCCTAACGTGCCTAGACCACTATGGCTGACCTGGCCAGAGCAAATCAGAAGAAACTAGAGCACAGTAGAGCAGATATAACCGCCGCACTCAACACACTCATATGTAAGGCACAAAAGTCGAGGATACCCTAACCTAACCTGACACGGCCCAACATATCGAAACGATGCCCGTCTCAATCTAACGTGCCGAGAAAACCACTGCTGGCATCCCCACCTACAGGCAGATCATATTAGAGCGCAGTGGAACGCAGAAATCGACCGAATATCAGCGTATAGCGTA
>NW_016919075.1:0-1997 GCF_001483705.2 Eufriesea mexicana
CTAGCCAGGTTATGTTGAGATAGGTCAGACTCGTTTCCGTTACGTGTGGTTATGGTACGACAGGTTGTCCTTGACTTTTGTTGTATTCACTGCTATTCGGTAAATTTCCGGGCTCGACATTGCTCTAGTATGCTCTGGTTGACTCTGTGGAGGACAGCAATGGTGGACTCGTCACGTTAGGTTAGGTTATGTTACGTTTGGCTACGTTACGATTGGTTAGGTTAGAATAAGATAGCTTTCGGTTTTTTGTTACGCGCTGCTATTAGGTGGATTTCTGCGATCTACTGTGCTCTAATATTTTCTGCATGTCTATGGGGAGTCCAGTAAGAGTGGTCGCGGCACGGTAGAATGAGTCCGGTTACGACTCGTTATGTTACGTTAGGATTAGATAGGTTAGTCTGGCTTTGACTTTCGTGTTGTACGCTGTCGTTCAGTGGATTCCTGAGCTATTGTATGCTCTACTACATTCTGCTTGGCCCTGGGTAGGCCAACTATGGTCTTCGCGTCACGTCATGTTGGGTTAGGCTACGCTTGACTAGGCTAGGGTAGGGCAAGTTTTGTTAGGATATCTCTGGCTTTTGTGCTGTACACCGCAATGCGGTGGATTTCTGCGCTCTGCTATGCTCTAGTACATAATGCTGGGCTCCGCGGAGGGGAGGAATTGTGTCCCGGGCATGTTAGGCAGTGTTAGGTTACGTTCGTTTATGTTACGTTTGGTGTGGTTGGTACAGTGTAGCTACAACTCTTGTGCTGTACATTGTGTTTCTATAAATTTCTGCATCCTACCCTCATCTCATCTGTTCTGCTTGGCTCTGGGGAGGGTAGCAATAATGGTCTCGGCGCGTTATGTTGAGTTAGAATACGTTTGGTTAGTTTAGGTTGGCCAGGTGAGGCCAGGATATCTCAGACTTCTGTGCTGTTCACTGCATAGCAGCAGATCTCTTCGTTCCACTGGTATCCAGTATATTCTGTTTGGCTCTACGAGCCAGCAACTTTGTCCTCGAAACGTCTGGCTGGATTAGGTTAAGTTTGGTTGCGTTACGTTTGGTTAGGTTAGGACAGGGTAGCTTTTACTTTTGTGCTATGCACTGATACTCGGTGGATTTCTGGAATCTACTGTTCTCTAGTACGTTCTGCTTGGTCTTAGGGAGACAGCAATAGTGGTCTCAGCAGGTAGTGTTATGAGAGCTTAAGTTAGGTTATTCTAGTTTAGTTCAGATAGGGTATTGATACCCTTGACTCTTGTGTTACACGCTGCAATTCGGCGGACTTCTGCGCTCTGCTGTGCTCTGGTGAGTTTTCTTGGCTCTGGAAATTTCAGCAATATTGTCCTCGGCACGTTCGGTTGAGTTCGGATATGTCCTCTTATGTTACGTATGTTTAGGAGATGATAGGGTAGCTCTGACTTTTTGGCTGTACACTACTTTTCTATGGATTTCAGCCTTCTACTCCTCCCAAATGTGTCCTGCATGGCTCTCTGGATGGCAGCATTGGACAACTCGTCACGTTAGGTTTAGATACGTTACGTTCGGTTACGTTACGTGTGGTTAAGATAAGACAGAGTGTCTTTGACCTTCGTGCTATAAACTGCCGTTGCGTTCTTTTCTACGCTTTCCTCTCCTCTCATATGCTCATCTTGGCCCTGTGGATGGTGGAAATTATGGCCTCCGCACACTACGTTGGGTTAAGCTACATTCCGTTAGTTTTGGTTAGACAGGTGCGGCCTTGATATCTCTGTCTGTTGCGCTGCACTTTGTAATGCGGTGGATATCTGCGATCTAATCTTTTCTAGTATATTCTTCTTAGATTTGGAGAGTCCAGCAAATGTGGTCTCGCCAAGATTGGTTGAGTTAAGGTGCGTTTTGTTATGTTACGTTTGGTTAGGTTAGGAGTGGGTATCTTAGACTCTTGTTGTATACAATGAGATTCTGTCAACTTCTGCGCTCTACTCTCCTATTACATGTTCTGCTAGGATCCGGGGAGGGCAGCAATGGATG
>NW_016919076.1:0-2291 GCF_001483705.2 Eufriesea mexicana
TATTTATGTTAGGATAGGATATTTTCGACTCTTGTGCTGCACAATGATACGCGGTGTATTTCTACGCTCCACATTGCTCTACCCTACTCTGCGCGACTCTGGGGTGGACAGAGTTAGTGGTATCGGCACGTTAGGTTGAGCTAGGCTACGTTCCGTTCCGTTAGGTTATGTCAGGTTAGGTTACGATATCATTGACTTCTGTGCTTTACACTGCTATTCGGTGAATTTCTGCGCTCTACTGTGATCTAATATGCACTGCTTTGCTCTGGGGAGGACAGAAAAAGTGGCCGCGACGTGTTATGTACAGTCATGTTACGTTTGGTTTGTTTGGATTAGGGGAGGATATATTTCACCTTTGTGCTGTACACAGAATTGCGGTTGACGTCTGCGCTCCACTGTGCTCTATTATATTCTGCATGGCTCTTTGGAGGCCAGCAGTATTTGTCTCGGCACGTTAGTCTGTGTTATATTGCGTTTGGTTATGTTACGTTTGGCTAGGTTAGGATGGGATTGCTTCGACTATGTGCTACACACGGCTATTCGGTGCATTTCTGTCCTCTAGGTTGCTCTACTATACGCTGCTCGAATCTGGGCAGTCGAGCAATAGCGGTAGTGGCACGATCGATTGAGCTATGTTACGATTCGTTGCGTTATGATAGGCAACGTTCGGTTAGGATGAAACTAATTTTTGCATTATACATGTCTATTCGGAGATATCTGCGCTCTACTGTTCTCTAATATGTGCTACATGGCGCTGGGGAGGCCTGCAATAGAGGTCTCTGATCGTTAGGTTTGGTTATTCTACGTTTGGTTAGATTAGGTTAGATTAGGTTAGGTTTGGATATCATTGACTTTTGTGCCATACGCTGCTATTCGGTGGATTCCTGCGCCCTACGTTGCTCTACCACACACAGCTGGACTCTGGGGAGAGCAGCAATAGCGGTCGCGGCTGGTTAGGTTGAGTTATATTGCGTTTGGTCCGGTTAGATTTCGTAAGACGAGGACAGGATAGCTTTGACTTTCGTGCTATACACTGCTATTGAGTGGGTCTCTGCGCTCTACTGTGATTTAATATTCCGTGCTTTGATCTGAGAATGCTTGAAACAGTGGCCGTGATGAGTTAGGTTGCGCTAGGTTATGCTCGGTTATGTTAGGGTTGTTTGGATTGTGTTCGGATATCTTTGAGTTTCGTGCAATATGCTTCCGCTCTATGGAACACTGCGCTCTCCTCTCCTCTAATATACCCTGCTGGGAGGTGGGGAGGACAGCAATTGTGGGCTAGGCACGTTAAGTTGGGATTGGATACGTATGACTAGGTTAGGTTAGGTCAGATTAGATTCGGGTACCTCCTACATTTTGCTACACACTATTGTTAGCGCGATTTCAGCGTTCCACGTTGCTCTGCCATACTCTGCTTAGCTCTCGCGCGGCCCGCAATAGCTTTCGTTGCACGTCAGCTTGGGTTACGTTATGTCTGCTTATGTTACGTTTGGTTAGGTTCGGATAGGATAGCATTAATTTTTGTGCAACAAACTGCTATTCGGTGGATCTCTACGCTCTACTGTGCTCTACTTTACTCTGCTCGAATCGGGGGAGACCGGCAATAGTGGTCTAGGCACGTTCGGCTATGTTCTGTTACGTTTGGTTCGGTTAGGACAGGATAGCTTTGAGTTTTCAGCTATACTCTGCTTAGTTCTCGTGAGGCCAGCAATAGCGGTCGTGGCGCTTCAGGTTGGCCTACGAAACGTCCACTTCTGGTACGTTTGGTTAGGCTAGGAGAGGATAGCTTCGATTTTCGTGAAGAATTTGGCTTCTCGTTGTTTTTCTGCGCCCTACTCTGCTGTAATATGCTCTGGTTGGCGATGGGGCGTCCAGCAATTGTGGTCTCGGCATGATAGGTCTAGTGAGACTACGTTCGGTTATGTTACGATTGGTACGGCAAGGATAGGATATCTTTGACTTTTAGGCTAATTTCGTTTGGTTACGTTAGGAAAGGTTATCTTCTACTTTTGTGCTTGACACGGCGATTTGGCGGATACCTATGCTGTACGTTGCTCTACTATACTCAGCTCGTCTCTCGGGAGGCCAGCAGTAGTGTTCGCCGCACGTTAGGTTGTGTTATGTTACGTTTGGTTAAGTTTGGATAGGGTAACTATGACTATTGTGCTATACACTGCTATTCGGTGGATTTCTGCGCCCTTCGTTGCTCTACTACAGTGTGCTCGACTCTGAGTTGACGAGCAATAGCGGTCGTGGCACGATAGGTCGTGTTAGGTTACGTTGGGTTATGT
>NW_016919077.1:0-12844 GCF_001483705.2 Eufriesea mexicana
AGCGCAGAAATCCACCGAATTGCAGTGTACAGCCCAAACGTCAAAGAAATCAAAACCAAGCGTTCATAACCTGACCAAACGGAACGAAACCTAACACAAACTAACATGCCGAGACAATCATGACTGACCATCCCAGAGCCAAGCAGGACATATTAAAGCTCAGTGGACGGCAGGAATCCACTGAATAGCAGTGCAAAGCACAAAAGACTAATATACACTATCCCAACCTGTCCAAACGTGACATAAGCAAACGTAGCGTAACTCAACCCAACTGGCCGAGATCACTATTGCTTGCCTCCACAGAGACAGGCCGCATGTTCTAGGGCGCAGTAGTTCGTAGTAATCCGCCGCATTGCAGTGAATAGCACAAAAGACGAAGATTTCCAAACCTAACCTGACCTAACATAACGAAACGAAACGTAGCGTAACTCAAAGTAACCTTCTGTGAACACTGCAGCTGTCGTCGCCAGAGACAAGCAGAAAATAGTAAAGCACAGTATACCACAGGAATCCACCGGATAGCAGTGTAGAGCAGGAAAGTCTGATCTATCCTAATCAAACTTAACCCAACTTAACCAAACCAAACGTAACATTACCCAAACTAACGTGCCACGACCACCAATTCTCGCCTCCCCAGGTTCGAGCACAGTATTGTAGAGCTATTTGCGGCGCATATATCCACCGAATAGCAGTGTATAGCATAATAGACGAAGGAATCCTAACCAGACCTTCCCAACCAGACCCAACAAAGCGTAGCCTAACACTATCTAACGCGACGAGAACACTATTGCTGGCTTCCCAAGAGCCAACTAGAAAGTATTAAAACACTGCAGAGCGCGGAAATCCACCTCATTGCAGTGAATAGCACAAAATCCGTAGATATTCTAACCAAACATAACCAATCCTGACTAAACCAAACGTAACCGAACTCAAACTATCTTGCCACGAACACCACTGCTCTTCTCCTCAGAGTCGAGCGGAGTATAGTAGAGCATTGTAGAGCGCTGGACAGCACCGTGTAGCAGTGTGCAGCCGAAAAGTCATATATATACAAACCATACCTGACCTAACCAAACATAACCGATCGTAGCACAACTCATCATAACGTGCGGGAATAATATTGTAGGCCTCCCAGAGACAAGCAGAGCATACTAGGGCGCACTAGAGCGCAGAAGTCCACCGAACAGCAGTGTATAGCGCAAAAGTCAAAGCTACCCTACCCCAATGTATACAACCTTATCATAAGCAGACGTAACATAGCTAAAGCTAACATACTGCGACCATTGTTTCGAGCCTCCCTATAATATAGCAGAACGTATTTGGGGACAGAAGAGCGCCTAAAGCCACAGAACCGCAGTGTACATCACAAGAGTCATTGCTATACAAATCTAACAGAGGTTAACCGAACCTGACCAAACGTAGATTAGCTCAACATAACGTCTCGCGGCCACTGCTTCCGGCCTCACCTGTACCAAGCAGAAAATAGCAGAGCATAGTAGATCACAGAAACACAGCGAACAGCAGTGTATGGCACGTAAGTCAAAGCTACCTTAACCGAATTTGACCTCACCTAGCCAATCCAAACTTTGTGTAGCTCAACATAGCGCGACAAGATCAATATTGATGGCCTTCCCAGATCCAACCAGAACGAGCTGGAGCACGCTAGATAGCAGAAATCCACCGAATAGCTGTGCAAAGCGCAAGAGACAAGGCAATCGTATCCTAACTGTACCAACCGTAGCATACACACACGTAACACTTCTGAACCTAACGCGCTGAGACCACAATTGCTCGACTCCCCAGAGCCAAGCAGAATATACTATAGCACTGTAGAGCGCAGGAAACAACAGCATTGCCGTGCATAGCACAAAAGTGAAGGACACCCTGACCTAACTTGGCATAACCTAACCTACCCAAAGGTAGTGTAACTCAACATAGAGTGTCGAGAACAATATTTCTTGCATCCCCATTGCGAGGCAGAGGACGCTAGAGTACAGGAGGAGACAGAAATCCACACCATTGCAGTGGATAGCACGAAAGTCGAAGCTTTCCGACCAAACTTTGCTTAACATAACCAAATCAAGCTTAACCTATCTCAAACTGACGTGCCGTGACCTCCGGTTATCGCCACCCCATAGACGAGCAGAGGAGAGTAGGGCAATGTAGAGATCGGAGATCATCCGTATATCAGTGTATAGCACATGGGCCAAAGATATCCTAACCAAACCTTCTTTTCCTAGCTCAACGAAACGCAACCTAATTCAACCTAACGTACCGATACCACTATTACTGGCCACCGCAGAGCCGAGCAGAGTATACTAGAGCACAGCAGAGCACAGAAATCCACGGAATAGCAGTGTACAGCAAGAACCTAGCCTAACCCAACCTGTCGTATCCCAACTCAACACAACGTGCCGAGGCCACTATTGCTGCGCTCCACAGAGCCGAGCAGAGCATACTGGAGTACACTAGAGCGCAGAAACCCACCTAATAGCAGAGTATAACACAAACGTCAAACTCATCCTATCCTCACATATCCAAACCTAACATAACCAAACGTATCATGACTCAAACTAACGTACCGCGACCACTACTGCTGGCCTGCGCAGGGTCGAGCAGAACTTACTAGAGGACAGTACGGCACAGAAATAAATAGAATCGCAGTGTATGGCACAAAGGTTACATCTATCCAAAGCTAACACAAGTTAACATAACCTAACCAAACGTAGTCTACGCCGACATAACGTGCCGCGACCACCATTGGTGGCCTCCCCAGGGCCAAGCTGAATATTGTGGAGCACGGACAAACGCAGGAATCCACCGAACAACAGTTTATATTACGAAAGTCAAAGCTATCCTTAACGAAATTTACCAACTCTAAACTATACGAAAGTAACCTAACTCAGCCTATGGTGCCGAGACCAATATTGCTGGGCTCCACAGGGCCAAGCAGAAAATCTTAGAACACTGTAGAGCGCAGAAATTCGCCGCACTGCACTGTATAGCACAAAAGTCAAAGCTGTCTTTTCCTAACAGATTCAATCGTAACACAACCAGGCGCAACCTATCTCAACATAAAGCACCGAGACTACTACAGCTGGCCTACCCAGAGCCAACCAGAGTATACTAAAGCACAGTAGAGTGCAGAAGTGCACCGCATTGCAGTGTATAGTATAAAAGTCAAAGCAATCCTATCCTTATATATACAATCTTAACATAACATGACGTAACATTACAAAACATAAGACACCGCGACCACAATTGCTGGCCTACCCAGGAGTAAGCTCAATATAGTAGAGCACAATCGAGCACAGAAAGCCACCGCATTGCAGTGAACGGCACAAAAGTCAAAGGAATCCTGACCAAACCCGGCCTAACCTAACCCACCCAAACGTAGAGTAACTCAACATAACGTGACTAGCACAATATGGCTGTCCTCCCCACTGCCAAGCAGAACATACTAGAGAAAAAGGGAAAGAAGAAATCCACCGAAAAGTAGCGTATGGCGCAAAGGTCAAGGTTACCGTGTTCTAACCTGGTCAAACGTAACATGAGCATACGTAACGTTACCTAACCTGCCGCGCCGAGACCACTATCGCTGCGCTCCCCAGGCCCAAGCAGAAAATAATAGAGCACAGTTGAGCGCAGAAGTCCACCGTATTGCAGTGTATAGCACAAAAGTAGAAGCTATCCTATCTTAATATATCCAACCTTAACTTAGCCAGGCGTAGCATAGCTGAGACTAACGTACCGCTTCAACAATTGCTGGTCTCCCCAGAGTCGAGCAAAGCTTACTATGGGACAGTAGAGCGCAGAAATCCGTACAACCGCAGTGTACAGTACAAAAGTCATATCTACCCAGACCTAACTCTGGCTAACCTAACAAAACCAAAAGCATACTACCTAAAGGTAACGTGCCGAGACCACTCTTGGTGGCCGCCTCAGAGCCGAGCAGAATAGAGTGGAGCACTGTCGTGCGCAGTGGTCCACCCGAAAACTGTGTGTGGCACGAATGCAAAAGCTACATTTACCGAACATAGTCTAACCTAAACCGACCGTACGTAACCTGACTCAACCTAACGTGTCGAGACCGGTACTGCTGGCATACTCAGAGCCAAGCAGAATTTACAAGAGCACAACAGGACGCAGAAATCCACCGCATTCCTGTGTACCGCACAGAAGTCAAACATATCCTGATCAAACTTTTCCTAACAAAACCTAACCGAACGTAGTTTAACTCAACACAAAGTGACGAGACCAATATTGCTGGCCTCTCCGGAGCCAATCAGACCATATTAGAGCACGATAAAGCACAGAAATCCACCGAATAGCCGTGAAAGTTACATAAGACAAAGTGGCCTGCCCTAACCTAGCCGAACGTAATATAACTCAAGCTAACTTGACTAGACAACTATCTCTGGCCTCCACAAAGGGAATCAGAATGTGCTGGAGCACACTAGAGCGCAGAAAGCCACCCCATTGCAATGAATAGCGCAAAAGTCGAAGATATCCTATCATAACATGACCCAGACCAACCTAACGGAACGTAGCGTAGCACATCACATCGTGCCGCGACCACAGCTGCAGGCGCCCCAAAGAAAGCACAATATAGTGGAGCACAGTAGGACACAGGAATCCACAACATAATAGAGTATAGTACGAAAGTTAAAACTATCCCCACCAAACTTAGCCTAATCGAAGCCTAATCAAACCAAACGTAACCTAACTCAAGCTAACGTGAATTGACCACCACTGCTCGCTCCGCAGTGTCGAGCGTAGTATAGTACAGCAATCTAGAGCACGGAAATGCATCGAACAGCACTGTGCAGCACAAAATTCAGAGAAACCCTAACCAAATCTTCCTAGCCTAACCTAAAAATACGTAGCATAAATTAAACTAACGCGTCGAGACCACAATTACTGGCCACCACAGATCCAATCAGAGCATATTATAGCACATTGGAGCGCAGAACTCATCCAAATTGCAGTGTGTAGCAGAAAAGTCAAATATATCCCACACCCCCCATGACCCCTCCAAACGTGACGCGACTATTATTGCTTGTATCCAAAGAGCCAAGCAGAGAATAACATTGGAGAGTAGAGCGCAGAAATCCGTAGTGCTGCAGTGTATAGCAGAAAAGGCGATGCTATCCAAACCTAGCCAGAGCGAACATAACCTAGCCAAACGTAACATATCCCCATCTATCTTGCCGATGCCACTGTTACTGGCTGCCCCTGTGCCAAGCGGAGAATACTAAAACAGAGTTGGTGTTAGAAATCTACTGAATATCAGCATGTACCGCGAAAGTCAAATCTATCCATACCTAACCCAAAGTAGCGTAACGTAACCGAACGTAAACCAACTCGGCATATTCGGCCGAGACCACTATTATTGGCATCCCCAGAATCTAGCAGATTATAGTAGAGCAACGTAGAACGCAGAGATTGGCCATGTAGCCAAACATATCGAATCCTACCCTTTCCAAACGTAGTACAACCAAACGCAGACTAACTTAACCTAACGTGACGAGGCCACCGTTGCTGGCCTCCCCAGAGACAAGCAGAATATACCAGAGCAAAGCAGAGCACAGAAAGCCACCAATCCGCAGTGTATAGCGCAAAAGTCAAAGATATACTAACCAAACCTGACATAACCTGACCTAAGCAAAGATAGAATTACTAAATGTAACTAGACGACGCCTCTATTGATGGTCTCCCAAGCGCCATGCAGAACATATTAGACGACAGCAGAGCGCAGAAATCCACCGAATAACAATGTACAACCTAAAGGGGAAAGCCATCCTAACCGAACGTAAAGCAACCTAACCTAACCACCTAAACCTGTAGTGCCACAACCGCAATTAATGGCTTCGCAAGAGTCGAGCAGGGATTGGCAGAGCAGTGAAGTGCGCAGAAATCCTGCGATCTGCAGTGTATAGCACAAAAGCCAAATCTATCCTGTACTGACCTAATCAAATGTAACACTACCAAACGTAGCCTATCACAGCCTATCGTGCCATGGCCACAATTGCTGGACTCCCAAGAGTCGAGCAGGGTATATTAAAGCACAGTAGATGGCAGAAAGCTACCAAATAGCAATGTATAGCACAAAAGTCTAAGATACCCTGACATAACCAGACTTAACCTAACCTAACCTAGCGTAGAATAACTAAACCCAACGTAACGCGAACACTACTGCTTGCTTCCCCAGAGGCAAACAGGAAAAGGTAGAGCACAGTGGAGCACAGAAGTCAATAGAATATCAGTTTTGAGCAAAATGTCAAAGCTACCCAAACCTAACCCATGTTAACTTAACCCAACCAAACGTATGCTGACTCAGCCTCTGCTGCCGCGGCCATTATTTCTGGTCACCCCAGAGCTAAGCGGTGCAAATTGGAACATAGTACAGCGCAGAAATTCAACGTGATGCAGTGTACAGCACAAAAGTCGAAGCTACCCTCTCCTACCCTTACCAACCGTAACATTACCGAACGCAGCCTAAAAAACCTATCGAGCCATGACCACTGTTGCTGGCCTGCCCAGGGCCGAGCAGAGTATAGTAGAGAACAGTACAGCGCAGGAAGCCACCAAATAGCAGCGAAGATCACAAATGTCCAAGATACTTTAACCTCAGATGACGCAGCCTGTCGTAACCAAACGTAGACTAACACAACGTAACGTGCCGATACCACTATTCCTGTCCTCCCCAGATGCAGGCAGAGCGCATTAGAAAACTGAAAGGCGCAGAAGTCCGCCGAGTATCAGTGTATAGCGCAAAAGTCAAAGCCATCATCTCCTACCATAACCGAACGTAACATAGCCAACCGTAACGTGTCTCAACCCAATGTACGGAGACCACTGTTACTGGACACCCCAGATTCGAGCAGAATATAGTAGGGCAATGTAGAGCGCAGAAATCCACAGAATAGCAGTGTATAGCAGAAAAATAGAAGTTTTCCGAACCAAACCATGGCCAACATAACATAACAAAGCGTAGCGTACCTCAAATTAAATGGCGAGGCCACTATTACTGGCCTCCCCACAGCCAAGCAGAACCTCCTAGAGCACAACGCAGGGCAAAAGCCTACCGCATTTCTGTGTACAGCACAAAAGTCAAAGATATTTTATCCTAACCCAAACAAACCCAACCTAACCAAGCGTAACCTAACTGTACCTAACGCGCCGCGGCCACAGTGTCTGACCTCCACAGAGCAAAGCAGAGTATATTAGATCACAGTAGAGAGCAGAAATCCTCCGACCAGCCGCCTACAGCGCAAAAGTCAAAGCTGTCATCTCCTAACATAACCAAACATAGCATAATCGAACGCAACATAACTACACCTAACCGACCTACACCACTATTGCTGACCTCCCCTGCGCCAAGCAGAATATGCTACCGCACATTAGATCACAGGCATCTGCGGCATTTCGGTCTATATCACAAGAATCAAAGATATCCTTACCTAACCTGACCTAACGCAACAACACCGAACGCAGCCTAATTAAGCGTAGCGTGCCAATACCAATATAGCTGTCTTTCCCAGATTCAGGTTAAAATTATCAGATCACGGCAGAGCGAATGTAACACTACCAAACGTAGCCTATCACAGCCTATCGTGCCATGGCCACAATTGCTGGACTCCCAAGAGTCGAGCAGGGTATATTAAAGCCCAGTAGATGGCAGAAAGCTACCAAATAGCAATGTATAGCACAAAAGTCTAAGATACCATGACCTAACCAGACTTAACCTAACCTAACCTAGCGTAGAATAACTAGAGCCAACGTAACGCGAACACTACTGCATGCATCTCCAGAGGCAAACAGAAAAAGGTAGAGCACAGTGGAGCACAGAAGTCAATAGAATATCAGTTTTGAGCACAATGTCAAAGCTACCCAAACCTAACCCATGTTAACTTAACCCAACCAAACGTATGCTGACTCAGCCTCTGCTGCCGCGGCCATTATTTCTGGTCGCCCCAGAGCTAAGCGGTGCAAATTGGAACATAGTAGAGCGCAGAAATTCAACGTGATGCAGTGTACAGCACAAAAGTCGAAGCCATCCTGACCAAACTTAGCCTAACATAACATATCCTAGCGTAGCCAAACAAAAACAAACGTGCCACGACCGCTATTGCTGGCCTTACCAGAGCCAACGGGAAAATATCAGAGCACAGTAGAGCGCAGAAATACGCCGCATTTCAGTATACAGAACAATAGTCGAACATACCCTATCCTAACGTATAGAAACATAACAAAACCAAACGTGACATGTCCAAGCGCAATGTACGTCGACCACTATTGCTGGCCAACCCAGATACGAGCAGAACATATTAGAGGACAGTAGTGCCCAGAAATCCATAGTATCGCAGTGTGTAGCACCAAAGACATAGTAGCCTATCCTAACCAAGCCAACCGTAACACAATTAAACGTAGGATAACCCAACCTAGCATGGCAAAACTACGATTGCTGGCCGCCCCAGTGCCAAGCAGAATATGCTACAGCAGAGCAGGACGCAGAAATCCACCGCATTGCAGTGTATAGCACAAAAGTCTAAAGTCTCCTAGACTAAACGTACCCAACCTAAGCTGCTCAGACGTAGTTTAACTCAACATAAAGCGACGTGACCAACATTGCTGCCGCCATCCCCCCATAACCAAGCAGACCATATTGGGGTACAATAGAAGGCAGAAACCCACCGAAAAGCAGCGTGCAGCGCAAAGTTCAGGCTACCTTATCCTAACATAGCCAAACGTAACAAAAGCATACGTAACATGTCTGAAACTCTCTGGCCGAGACCACTATTGCTGGCCCCCGCAGAGGAATGCAGAATATACTAGAGCAAAGTGAAAAGCAGAGGTCCATCGAATAGCAGTGTATATCACGAAAGTAAAAGATACCCTAACCTAACTTGACCTAGCCTGAACTAACCAAACGTAGAGAAGCATTACGTAGCGAAACGATGACAATATTTCCGGCATCCGCAGAGCCGAACAGAACATGTTAGAGCACTGTAGAAAGCTGGAATCCACCTAATAGCAGTTTATGGCGCAAAAGTCAAGGCTATCGTATCCTAACCTATCCGAACGTATCATGAACATACATAATATTATTCAACCTATCACGCCGAGACTGCTGTTACTGGCATCCCAAGAGTAAAGCGGAATATACTAGAGCATAGAAGAGTGCCGAAATCTGCCGCGTTGCACTGTACAGCACAGAAGTCAAAGCCATCCAATCTTAACGTAGCCAAATGTGACACAACGAAACGTAACCTAGCTCAACCAAGCATGACGAGACAACAAGTGCTGGCCTTCACAGGGACAAGCAGAATGTACCAGAGCACAATAGTGTGCAGAAACCAACCGCATTGCAGTCTATAACGAAAGGGTCAAGTGTATCAAAACCATACCATACCCAGCCTAATCTAACCAACCGTAGCCCAACTCATCATAACGTGCCAAGACAACCACTGTTGGCCTCCGAGGGCGAAGCAGAACATACTAGAGCACACAAGAGCGCTGAAATCCCCAAACAGCAGTGTACAGCAAAAAAGTGAGGGCTACCATATCCTAATATATACAAGCTTAACATAACGAAACGCAGCATAACTAAACCTAGCGTACCGCGACCATAATTGCTGGCCTCTCCAGGGTCGGGCAGATCATATTAGCAGAGAGTAGGGCGCAGAAATCCATAGAATCGCAGTGTACAGCACGAAAGTCATACATTGCCGAACAGAACCCAAGTTGACGTAACCTAACCGAACGAAGCGTAACACAGGTTAACGTGCTGGGAACACGGCTTCCGGCCTCGCGTGAACGGAGCAGAATATATCTGGGCACAGTCGGTGACAGAAATCCACCGAATAACGGTATATGGCACGAAAGTCAATACAATCCGTGTCAAACTTTATGTAACCTAACCTAACCGAACGCAACATAACTCATCTTAGCGTGCCACGACCACTATTGCTGCCTTCCGCTGATCCAGGCAGGACATATTAGTGGAGAGTAGAACGCAGAAACCCATAGAATCGCAATGTATATCGGAAAAGTCAAAGCAGCCCGGGCCTAAGCCAAACCAACAAAACATAACCTAACGTAGCCTGTCTCAACACAAGGTACCGAGGCCGCCATTGTTGCCCTCCCCAAAGCCATGCTGGACATACTAGAGTACAGTATAGAGCAGAAATCCACCGAATAGTAGTGTACTGCTCAACGGTTAAAGCTACCAGGACAAAGCTTAGCCTGAACCAACCTAACCGAACGGAACCTGACACAGTGTAACGTGCAGAGGCCACTATTGCTGGCACTGCAAGAGCCAAGCTGGAGGCATTAGGGCACTCCATGGCGCAGGAATCTACCTATTAGCAGTCTATAGCACTAAAGTCAATCATATCACCTCCTAACCTAACCAAACGTACCGAAACCAAACGCAAACTAACGCAACCTAACGTGGCGCGACCACTATAGCTGGCATTCCCAGAGCCAGGCAGAAAAATTGAAAGCACTGTAGGGGCCAGAAATCCACCTAGTAGTAGGCTACAGCATTAGAAACGAAGCTACACCCTCCTAACATAACCAATCCTAACATTACCAAACCAAACAGCGCAGCCTAACGTGCAGCGACAACCATTGCTGGCCTCCCCAGTGTCAAGCAGAGCATATTAGCGGAGAGTACAACGCAGAATTCCATAGAATCGCAGTGTATATCAGAATAGTCAGATCTACCCGAACCTAACCCAGACCAACGAAGCATAGCCAAACATAGCCTCACTCAACCTAACGTGCCGAGACCGCTATTGCTGCCGTCCGCAGAGCCAAGCAGGACATTCTAGTGGACAGTGGAGCGAAGAAATCCATCGAGTGGCAGTGTAAAGCACAGAAGATGAAGCTATCATAACCAGACTTATCCTAACCCAACGTAACCGAACATAACCTGACACAACATAACGTAAAGAGGTCACTGTTGCTGGTCTTCCCAGTGACAAGCTGAAAACATTAGAGCACTGTATGGTGCAGGAGTACACCTAATAGCAGACTACATCGCTGACGACAAAGCTGTCCCCTCCTAACGTAACGAATTCTAACATGACCAAACGTAACCTAACACGACCAAACGTGCCACCACCACACAATGCTGACTACCCAATCCCCCAGAGCGATGCTGAACATATTAGATCGAATAGAATCCTTAAGATCGCAGTGTGCAGCGGAAGAGTCAAAGATATCCAAACCTAACCCAAACTAACGTAACCATACCTACCGTACAATAACTAAACCTAACGAGCCGTTACCTCTCTTGCTGGTTGACCTCGAGTCAAGCAGTACATATTAGAGCACAGTAGAGTGCTGAAATTGACCGAATAGCAGAGTATAGTACAAAAGTCAAAGCTATTCCAACCAATCCTAGCCAAGCCTAGCCTAACCAAACGTAGCATTGCTCAACCTAACATGTCGCGACCACTACACCCGTCGCCCCCAGAAGCAGGCGGATTGTGATAACGCACAAAGGGCGCAGGAGTCCATAGAAATGCAGAGCGTAGCACAAAAGTCGAAGCAGCATGTCGCGACCACTACACCCGTCGCCCCCAGAAGCAGGCGGAGTGTGATAACGCACAAAGGGCGCAGGAGTCCATAGAAATGCAGAGTGTAGCACAAAAGTCGAAGCTACCCAGCCTAGCACAACAAAGCCTAACACTACCGAACGTAACCGAGCTCAACCTAACGTGCCCCCACCACAATTGCTCTCCACCACAGAGCTAAGCAGAACATATTAGAGCAGAGTAGTGTGCAGAAACCCATCGGATCGCAGTGTGCAGCAGAAAATTCAAAGGTATCCAATCCTAGCGCAAACAAACATAACCTAACGTATCGTGGCCAAACACAATGTAACGTTCCGCGACCACTATTGCTGGCCTTGCAAGGTCCAGCAGATTTCGGTAGATTACAGTGGATTGCAGGAATACTCCGAATAACTGTGTATAGCGCGAAAGTCGACCAAACGCAACATAGCTTAACCTACCGTGCCGGGACTACTATGTCTGGACTCCCCAGAGCCAAGCAGAGTATACTAGAGCACAGTAGAACACAGAAAGCCGCCATATAGTAGTGTATAGCACAAGAGTTAATCATACCCTAACCCATCCTGACAAAACCTAACGTAACCGAAAGTAGAATAACTAAACGTAATGAGCCTAGACCGCTGTTTCTGGTCTACCCAGTGTCTAGCAGAAATTATTAGAGCACTATAGTGCGCAGGAATCCACCGAATAGCAGTGTATAGCACAAAAGTCAAAGCCATCATAGCCAAACGTAGTCCAACCAAACCCAGCCAAACGTAACTGAACTAAGCCCATCGCGCCACGACCGCTATTGCTGGTCTCCCAAGAATCGAGCCGAGAACAGTAAAGCAATGAAGAGCGCAGAAATCCACCGAATATCAGTGTATAGCGTACAAGGTAATGTTGTCCTCTCCTAACCACAGCAAATGTGTCCTAACCATACGTGGCATAACACAAATTAACGTGCCGAGGTCACTATCGCCGGCATCCACAGCGCGAGGCAGATCATATTACAGTACAGCAGAGCGCAGTAATCCACCGAATAACAGTGTATAGCGCAAAAGTCAAATCTGCCATGTCCTAACATAACAGAACGTAACATAGGCAGGCGTAACGTGACAGATACCAACCTTCCACGACCGCTATTGCTGGCCTCACGAGAACTATGCAGAGTACAGCAGAGCAATGGAGACCGCTGAAATCGTCCGATTAGCAGTGTACAGCTCAAGAGTCAAAGCAAGCCTAACCAAGCTTAGCCAAACCTAACCCAGCCAAACGTA
>NW_016919078.1:0-626 GCF_001483705.2 Eufriesea mexicana
TTCGTCTAATATAGTGGTGAGTTGCCTTTCCTGTATAAATGAGGGGGAAGGATTCTACTGGCGCGCTATAGGCATTGCAATGCTATAGCAGCTGGATGGAAAATTCAATTTTATTGACATATTCGACGGATGTCGTGGTGAGCTACCTTCCTTGCATAATTGTGTAGGAAAGATCCTTTTGGCGTACTATAGCCATTGCAATACTGGAGAATCTGGCCGGAAAGTTCAATTTTATTGACATTTTCGACTAATATCGTGGTGAGCTATCTTTCTAGCATAAACAAGGAAGGAAGCTTATACTGGCAAGCTATAACCATTGCGATGTTATAGAATCTGGCCGGAAAATTCAATTTTATTGACATTTTCGACTAATATCGTGGTGAGCTATCTTTCTAGCATAAACAAGGAAGGAAGCTTATACTGGCAAGCTATAACCATTGCGATGTTATAGAATCTGGCCGGAAAATTCAATTTTATTGACATTTTCGACTAATATCGTGGTGAGCTATCTTTCTAGCATAAACAAGGAAGGAAGCTTATACTGGCAAGCTATAACCATTGCGATGTTATAGAATCTGGCCGGAAAATTCAATTTTATTGACATTTTCGAATAATACTGTGGTGCG
>NW_016919079.1:0-8694 GCF_001483705.2 Eufriesea mexicana
GTTACGCTTGGTCTGGTTAGGAGTGGATAGCTCTGACTTCTGTGCTTTACGCTGCTATTCGGAAGATTACTGCGCGCCATACTGCTCTGCTATGCTCCGCTCGTCTCTCGGGAGTCCAGCAATAGTGGCCGCGCCACGTTAGGTTTTGTTCGATAGCTTTTTGTCAGGTTTGGTTATACTTGGTTAGGTTGGGTTAAATTTGACTTTTGTGCAACACACTCCTATTCTCTGGACTTCTACCCTCTAATGTGCGTTGTAACGCTCTGCTTGTTTCCTGGGACACCAGGAATTGTGGTCGCGGCACGTTAGGTAGTGTTACGTTACGTTCGGTTAGGTTAGGTTAGGTTAGGTTAGGTTTGTTTAGGATGTCTTTGACTTTTGTGCCATACACTGCAATTCGGTGGACCACTGCGCTCTACTGTGTTTTGATATTCTCTGCTTTGCTCCGTGAAGGACAGAAATAGCGGCCGCGGCACGTATGGTTGATTTGCGCTAAGCTCGGTTATGTTACGTTTGGCTAGGTTAGCACAGGATAACTATTACTTTTGTGCTATAAACTGTTATTTGATGGATTTCCACGCTCCTCGCTGCCCTACTATACCCTGCTCGGCTCTGGCGAGGCCAGCAATGGCGGTTGCGTCACGATAGGTTTAATATGGTTACGTTTGGATACGTCAGGCTAGGTTAGGTTAGGACCGGATTGCTCTGACTTTTGCTCTATGCACTGCTATTTGGTGAATTTCTTCGGTCTACAATGATCTAATATTTTCTGCTTGGCTCTGTGGAGGCAAACGAAAGAGGGCTCGGCCCGTTGGTTTAGTTATTCTACGTTTGGTTAGATTAGGTCATGTCTGGTTATGCTAGAATGTCTTTGACTCTTGTGCAACACTTTGCTTTTCGGTGGCAATCTGCGCTCGACTTGGCTCCACTATATCCTCCTCGACTCTTTGGAGGCCAGCAATAGTGGTAGGGGCACGATAGGTAGTGTTATGCCATGCTTGGTAGTGTTACGACTGGCTAGGTTACGATAGTGTAGCCTTGGCTTTGTGCTATACACCGCTATTTGGCGGAATATTGCGCTCTGCATTTCTCTACTATACTTTGCAAGACTCTGGGGAGCACAGTAACAGTGGTTTTGGCACGTTAGATTTTGTTAGGCTACATTTGGTTAGGTTTGTTAGTTCGCGTTAAGTCTGTATAGCTTTGCCTTTCGTGTTATAAACTGATGTTCGCTGGATTATTGCGCTCCACTGTGATCTAGTATGCTTTGCTTGGCAATGGCGAGGACAGCAATGGTGGTCTCTGCGCGTTAGGTTGAGATATATAACGGTTGACGATGTTACGTTTGGTTAGGTTGGCATAGGGTAATTTTGACTCTTATGCTACACGCAGCTATTCGGTGGACTTATGCGCCATACTGTGCTGTCGTATATTCTGCTTAGCTCTGGGAGCCCGGCAATCATGGTCTCGACACGTTAGGTTATGCTATGGTGCGTTGTTCGTGTCACGTTTTGTTAGGTGAGTGTATGGTATCTTAGACTTCTGCGCTGTACTCCGCTATTCGGCAGACCCCTGCGCTCTACATTCCTCTAATATGTTCAGCTTGGCTCTGGGGAGGGCAGCAATAGTGGTCTCGGCACTTTAGGGTGAGTTAGTTTACGTTCTGCTTGGACAGGATGGGATTGGTTTGGTTATGGTACCTTTGACTTTTGTGGTATATACTGCTTTTCGGCCGATATCTGTGCTCTGCATTGCTCTACTAGCCTCCGCTTTTCTCTCGGGAGGCCAGAAATAATGACCGCGGCACGTTATATACACTGCTGTTGTGTGGATTCCTGCGCCCCACTGTAATCTAATATTCTATGCCTTGCTCTGTGGAGGCCAGAAGTAGTGTCCACGGCGCGTTAGGTTGAGTTAGTTTACATTTGGTTATGTTGAGTTTGGTTAGGATGTGATAGGATATATTACACGTTTGGCCTATACTCTGATATTCGTTGGATTCCTGCCCTCTTCATTGCTTTACCATACCCTACTGGACTCTGCGGAGGCCAGCAACGGCGGTCGCGGCACGAAAGGCACAGTTTGGTAACGTTCGGTTAGGTCAGGTTAGGTTAGGTTTCGTCAGGATTGCTTTGACTCTTGTGCTATGCACTGTTATTTGGTGAATTCCTGCGCTCCACTGTGCTCTAATATGCTCTGCTTGTTTCTTTGGAGGCCAGCGATAGGGCTCACGCGTCGTCAGGTTTAGTTATCCTACGTTTGGTTAGGTTAGATTATGTCCAGTTAGATTAAAATATTTTTGACTTTTGCGCAATACATTGCTATTTGGCGGCTCTCTGCGCTCGATTTGGCTCTGCTATACTCTGCTCGACCCTGGGGAGGCCAGTGATGGTGGTCTCGGCGCGCTAGATTTAGTTAGGCTGCGCTCGGTTAGGTTGTGTTAGCTTGGGCTAGGTATGGTTTACTTTGCCTTTCGTGGTACAAACTGTTGTACGGTGGATTTCTCAGCTTTACTGTGCTCTAGTATATTCTGCTTGGCTCTGGGGAGGCAAGCAATATTGGTCTCGGCGCGTTATATTTAGTTGAGCAACGTTCGGTTATGTTACATATGGCAACGTTAGGATATGGTAGCATCAACTATTGTGCTTTGCACTGCGAGTCTATGGACTTCTGCGCTCTACTCCCCGCTGATCTGTTCTGCTAGGCTCTGAGGAGGGTGGCAACAGTGATCTCGGCGCGGTAGGAATAGTTGTGTTACGTCTGGTTAGGCTATAATATGATTACCATGACTTTTGTGATATACTCTGCCATTCCGTGGATTTCTGCAACTCATCCTTGATCTTCTGTGGTTTGCTCATCTCTGGGGAGACCAGCAGCAGTGGTTTCGGCTCGTTAAGTTAACTTATGTTTCGTTTGTTTATATTACGTTTGGATATGTTATTGTAGGATAGAATTGACTATTGCGCCATACACTGCATTTCGGTTGGTTTCTACGCTCTACATTGCTCTACTATAGTATGCTCGACTCCGGGGATACCAGTAATAGTGGTCTTGGCACGATAGACTGAACTGGGCTACGTTTGGTTTGGTTATGTTATCGAGGGTTATGCTTAGAGGGCTTTCACTTTAGTGGTGTACACTGTTGTTCGGTGTAATTCCGCGATATACTATGCTCTTCCATATTCTGCTTGATGCTGGAGCTCCAGAAGTAGTGGCCGCGGCTCGCTATGCTGAGTTAGGCTCCGTTTGTATAGTTTATATTTGTTTGGGCTAGATTTGGATGGCTTTGACTTTTGTGCTATGCACTGCTACTCGGTGGCTTTCTGCGCTCTGGATTGCATAACCACACTCTGCTCCACCCACTGGTGGCCATCAATAGCAGTCGCGGCGGTTTATGTTGTGTTAGTTTAAGTATGGTTAGGTCAGGTTGCGTCGTGTCAGGTCAAGATAGGTTCGTCTTTTGTGACATACACTGCTATTATATGGACCTCTGCGCTCTCCTTTGCGATACCACACTTTGCTTGCCACTGCGGACCCGAGGAATAATGCTCTCAGCACGTTAGGCTGAGTTATGTTACGCTTGGTTAGGCTAGGTTTGGTTACCTCTGTATAGGGTAGGTATGACTTTTGTGATGTACACTGCTATTCGGCCGATTCCTGCGCTCCGTTGTGATCTAATATGTTCTGCTTGCCTCTGTGGAGTCCAGCAATAGCGGTCGTTGCACGTTTAGTTGAGTTAGGTTACGTTTGGCTATCTCAGGTTAGGCTAAGTTTGGGGGAATAGTTTTGACTTACGCGCTATACACTGCTATTCGGTCGATGTCTGCGCTCTGAGCTGCACTACAAGGTGCCAGCGGCAGCGGTCATGGCACTTTTAGTTGTGTCAGGATACGTTTGGTTAGGTAAGGTTTTGTCAGGTTTGGATGTGACGGCTTTGACTTTTGTGCTGTACACTGCTATTCGGTGGATTTTTGCGCTCTACTGTGATCTAATATGCTCTGCCTGGCGCTGGGGTTGCCAGTAATAGTGGCCGCGGCACGTTAGGTTGGGTTAGGCTACGAATGGTATGGCTATATTTGCATGGGTTAGGTGCGGATATCATTGACTTCCGTGGCATAAACTGTTGTGCGGAGCGTTTCTGCGCTCTACTGTTCTATGCTACATGCGGCTCGGCCCTGGGAGCCCAGCAATAGCGGATACAGCACGTTGTGTTGAGATAGTCCTCGTTTGGTTAGGTAACGTTGGCTTGGGCTAGGCTTGGATAGGTATGACCTTTCTGCTATAAACTGCGATTCTATAGATTTCTACGCTCCATCCCATCTAATATGTTGAGCTTGGCCCTGGAGATGCCAGCAATAGTGGTCTATACACGTTATGTTTGGTTACGGTACGTTCAGTTATGTTAGGTGTGGTTAGGTGTGGTCAGGAAATCTCTTACTTTTGTGATATAAACAACAATCCGGTGGATATCTGCGGTCTACTGTGCTCTAGTATATTTCGCTTGGCTCGACGGAGGACAGCAATAATGGTCTCGGCGCGCTAGGTCGAGATATGTTACGTTTGGTTAGGTTAAGATGGTGCGAGTTAAGTTAGCATATCTTTCACATTTCTGCTTTTCATTGCCATTCCATGGACTTCTGCGCTCTACAGTCCTCTAATATGTTCTGCTTGGCTGTGGAGAGCCTAGCAACGGTGGGCTCGGCTCGTTACGTTTAGATAGCTTATGCTCGGTTTGGAGAGGTTCAGCCTGTGTTGGTCAGGACTTCCTTCGCGTCTGTGCTACACTCTGTTTTTTGGTATCTTTCTGCGCTCAACTGCCTTCCAGTATACTCTGCTTTTTGCTGGGGAGGCGAGAAACAGTGGTCTCGGCACGTTAGTTCAAGTTAGATTGCGTTTGTTCACATTGCGTTTGGATATGTGCTTATAGGACGGAATTGACATTTGTGCTATTGACTACTATTCGGTGGATTTCTAAGGTCTACATATCTCTACTATCCTCTGCTCTAATCTGGGGAGGCCAGCAAGAGTGGTCTCGACACGATTGGTTGAGTTAGGCTACGCTTGGTTAGGCTGCGTTCGCTTGATTTATTTGCGGATAGCGTCGATTCTCGTGGCATACTCTGATATTCGCTGCATTTCTGCGCTCCACTGTGCTCTACTATATTTTCCTTGGCCCTCGGGTGTCCAGCAATAGTGGCCGCGGCGCGCTACGTCAAGTTATGCTTCGCTTGGTCCGTTTACATTTGTGTGTATTGCGTTTGGCTGGCTTTGGCTTTTCTGCTATACACTGCGATTCTGTGGATTTCTGAGCTCCACTTTCATCTAATATGCTCTGTATGGACCTGTGGGCGGGGGAGAGGGCAGTAATAGATATCTCGGGACGTTAGGAAGGGTTAGGCTCCGTTCGCTTATGTTACGCTTGGTTAGGTTAGGATGGGTCAGATTTGACTTTTGTGCTGTGCAATGCTTTTCGGAGGGTTCCGACGCTACACGATGCTCTCATATGCTCTGTTCGATCCTGGGAACGCCTGTAATAGTGGTCTCGGCGCGATAGGTTGAGTTAGGCTGTGTTTGGTTAGGTTATGTTAGCTTGGGCTTCGTTTGGATAGCTCAGCCTTTCGTGGTATAAAGTGTTGATCGGTCGATTTCTGTGCTCCACTGTGCTCCAGCATGTTCTGTTTGTCTCTGTGGAGGGCCACAACAGCGGTCTCCGCATGTTAGGTTGTGTCAGGCAATGTTTCGTTATGTTCTGTTTGTTTGGGTTAGGCTTGGGTAGCATTGACCCTTCTCATATACCCTGCGATTATATGGCTTTCTGTGTCCTACTCACAACAAGCGTGTTCCATTTCACTCTCTGGTTGCCAGGAATAGAGGTCGCGGCGCGTTAGGTTTAGATAGGTAACGTTACGTCATCTTACGATTTGCTATGTTAGGAGAGGATGGTTTTGACTTTAGTGCTATAGTCTGTTATTAGATGCATATCTGCTCGCTACAGTGTCCTAATGCCTTCAGCATGGCTCTGGGAAGGCCAGCAACAGTAGCCTGTGCACGTTACGTAGCGACAGGTTACGTTCGCTAAGGTTGGGTCGGGCTATATTTTGTCAGGATAACTCTAACTTTTGTGCTCTACACTGCTATTCGGTGGATTTCTGCGCTCTACTGCGCTCTAGTATGTCTTGCTTGACCCTGGGGAGGGCAACAATAGCGGTCTCGGCACGTTAGTTTGAGTCATGTCACGTTTGTTTATGTTCCGGTTGGCTTGGCCAGGAGAGGATAGCTATGCCTTTATTGCTTTAGTCTGCTGTTAGGTTGATCCCTGCGCGCTCCAGTGCTCTAGTATATTCAACTTGGCTGCAGCAAGGCCAGCAATGATGGTCTCGGCGCGTTACGATGGGTCACGTTACGTTCGGTTAGGTTGGGACACACTAAGTTTGGTCAGGATCGCTTTACCTTTTGAGCTGTACACTGCTAGTCAGCTGATTTCTGTGCTCCCGTGTGCTGTAGTATGTCCACCTTAGCTCTGGGCAGGGCAACAGTAGCGGTCTCGGCACGCGAGGTTGAGTGAGGTTGAGTTATGTTACGTTCGGTTACGTTATAGTTGGTTATGCTAGGAGAGGATAGCTTTGACTTTTGTGCAATTGTCTGCTATTAGGTGGATTTCTACGACCTACAGCGCTCTAATACCTTCAGCTTGGCTCCGGGGAGCCCAGAAATAGTGATCTCGGCTCGATATGTCGGGTCGGGATACGTTCGGTTATGTTGGGTTAGGCAATGATTGGTCAGGGTATCTTTAACTTTTGTGTTGTACACAGTTATTCTGTGGACTTCTGCGCTCTACTGTGCTCCGGCACGTCCTGCTTGACTCTGGGAAGGGCAGCAATGGCGGTCTCGACACGTTATGTTGCGATATGCTGTGATTGGTTATGTTCTGTTGGTTTGTGTTACGTTTGGCTAACCGTGACTTTTCCGATATACACAGCGGTTATATAGATTTCTGCGTTCTATCCTTCACTAGCGTGTTCCGCTTGACTCTGTGGAGGCTAGGAATAGTGGTCGCGGCACGTTAGATTGTGCTGGGTTATGTTTGGCTATGTTACGTTTGGTTATGTTAGGAGAGGATGGCTTCGACTTTAATACCATAGTCTGCAATTATGTGAATTTCTGCGCTCTACTGTGCTCAAATATGCTCTCATGGGCCCTGGAGAGGCGAGCAATCGTGGTCGCGGTTAGGATGTGTTATGTTACGTACGACTGTGTTACGCTTCGCCGGGTCAGGGTAGGGTATCATCGACTTTTGAGCTGTACATTGCTATTCGATGGATTTCTACTATCTACTGAGCTCTAATATGTTCTGCTTGGCTCTGTGGTGGCCAGCAATATTGGTTTCGGCACGTTAGGTTGGCATATGCTTCGTTTGGTACGGTTACATTAGCACCGGTTAGGTTTGGGCAACTCCGACTTTTATTCCGTACACTGCGATTCCATGGATATCTGCGCTCTGCTCTCTTCTATTATGCTCTGCTTGTCTCTGTTGAGGCTAGCAATACTGGTAGCGGCACGTCAGGTTGAGTCCGATTGCGTTCGATTATGTTAGGTTTTTGATACCTTTGACTTTTTTGCTCAGCACTACTATCCCATGGAGTTCTGCACTCTACTGTACTTTACCATGTTATGTTTGCCCCTGGGGGCGCCAGCAGCGGTGGTCGCGGCACGCTAATGTGGGTTGGGCTACGTTTGGTTAGGCAATGCTAGGTTATGTTTCGTCAGCATATGTTCGCTTCTAGCGCAATACACTGCTGTACGGTGGGTTTCTGTGTTCTACTGTGCTCTAGCATGCTCTGATTGGCTCTGCGGAGGCCTGCAGTGGTGATCTCGGCAGGTTATTTTGTGTCATGGTACGTATGGTTATGTTAGGTTAGGTCAGGTAATTTTTATAGTTTTAACAATATTTCTTAGTAAAAAATATTAAAAAATTTAAAAGAAAATTACTATAAAAATTAAAAATTTTAAAAATGTAATATTTATAAAAAAAATTAATAATAGTGATTAAATGAGTAACTAGTTTATATAATATATTAAAATAATATTACATATATAAGGAATTCGGCAAATAAAATAATTTAATATTTATATTCACCTGTTTATCAAAAACATGTCTTATAGAATTTAATTTTAAGTCAATCTGCTCAATGAATTTATTTAAATAGCTGCAGTATATTGACTGTACAAAGGTAGAATAATCAATTGTCCTTTAATTAAAGAATGGAATGATAGAATTAATGAGATATATACTGTCTCAAATATATATCATGAAATTACATTTTTAGTCAAAATGCTAAAATAAGATTATGGGAAAATAAGACCCTATAGAATTTTATATAATTAATATTTTTAATCTTTTATTCATTTTAAAAATATAAATTATATTTAATTGGGAATATTAATAACTTTAATTAACTTTATTTTAAAATAAAACTTTGATTTAAGATAAATTAAGTTGATATAATATTATTAATAGAAAAAATAAATTTCCTTAGGAATAACAGCGTAATATCTTTTAAATTTCGTTTTAATGAAGATGTTCGCGACGTCGATGTTGAATTAAGATATATTTTAAATGTAGACATTCAGTAATTAGGTCTGTTCGACTTCTAAAATCCTTCATGATTTGAGTTCAAATCGACGTAAGTCAAG
>NW_016919080.1:0-519 GCF_001483705.2 Eufriesea mexicana
CTGACCTGACCAGACCTGACCTGACCAGACCTGACCTGACCTGATATGACCTGACCTGAACTGTCCAACCAGACTTGACCTGACCTGATCTGAACTGTCGTGACCTGAACTGACCTGACCTGACCTGACCTGACATGACCTGATCTATCTTGACCTGACCTTGCCTGAACTGGCCTGACCTGAACTGACCTGGACTGACATCATCTGATCTGACACTGATATGACCTGGGCTGACCTGACCTGACCTGACTTGACGTGACCTGACCAAACCAGACCTAACCTGACATGACCAGACCCGACATTGCCTGGCTTGACCTCACCTGATGTGACCTGACATGACCTGACCTGATCTGACATGACCTGACCTGACCTGACGTGACCCGACCTTACCTGACCTGACCTGACCTGACCTGACCTGACCTGATCTGACCTGATCTGACCTGAATCTGACCTGATCTGACGTGACGTGACCTGACCCGACTGATCTGACCTGAGCTGACCTAACCTGACCTGACCTGA
>NW_016919081.1:0-1564 GCF_001483705.2 Eufriesea mexicana
GTCAAATCTCTCCTGACATAACCCAAACAAGCATAACCTAACCGAGGGTAACCAAACACAGACTAACGTGACGAGACCACAATTACTGTCCTCCCAGAGTCGAGCAGAGTATTGTAGAGCACAGTAGAGCCCAGGAGTCCATAGAATAGAAGTGTATAGCACAAATGTGGAAGCTGCTCTAACCTAACATAACAAAACGTAACATAACCGAACGTGACATAACTCCACCAAACGTGCCTAGACCACTGTTGCTGAACGCCACAGAGCCGACCAGAATATACTAGAGCACAGTAGAGCGTCAAATCCCACCGCATTTCTGTGTAAATCACAAAGGTCAATGATACTCCAACAAAACCTGCCTAACCTAGCATAGCCAAACGTAACCTAACACAAAATAATATGCTCAAACCACATTTGCAGGCTTACCCAGAGCCAAGCAGAGCACGTTATAGCACAGTAGAGCGCAGAAATCCACCGAACAGCATTGTATAGCACAAAAGTCAGACCAATCGTTTCCTGACCTAGCCGAACGTAACATAATCAAACGTAACCTAACTCAACCTAACGTGCCGAGATCTATATTGCTGACCCCTCCATAGCCCAGCAGACAATATTAGAGTACAGTTGAGCACAGAAATCCACCGCGTGGCAGTGTATAACACAAAAGTCAGAGCCATCCTAAGCAAACGTTGCCTAACCTATCGAAACCAAACGCAACCGAATACAACATATCGCCCCACGATCGCTATTGCTGGTCTCCCCAGAGGCAGGCCGTGGATAGTACATCAATCAAGAGCGCAGGAATCCACCGAATATCAGTGCATAGCACAAGATTCAAAATTATCCTACCCTAGCCAAACGTAACGTAAGCAGAGGTAACGAAACCCAGCCTGACATGCCACGAAAGCTATTGCTGGCCTCACGTGAGCAGCGCAGAGTACAGCAGAGCAATGTAGATCTCTGAAGTCGCTCGTGTAGCAGTGTATAGCGAAAAAGTAAGAGACACCCTAACCTAAGCTGACCCGACCCAGACTAATCAAACGTAACCAAACCATGGTTAACGTGCCTAGCCCACAACTGCTGACCTCCCCGCCGCGAAGCAGGGCATATTAGTGGAGGGCATAGCGCATTGGTCCATGGGATGGCAGTGTATAGCGCGAATGTCAAAGATATCCTGAACTCACCAAACGAAATATAACCGAACGGTATCTCTCCCAACCTAACCTGACGATACCACTATTGCTGGCCTCCCCATGACCAGGCAGAACATACTAGAGCACAGTAGAGCGCAGAAACCCGACGAACAAGAGTGTATTCAACGATAGTCAAAGCAATCCAAACCTAACGCAAAGCCAAAGAAACCTAACCAAACGTAGCCTAACTCAAACAAACGTGACGAGAATACTATTCCTGGACTCCTCGGTGTCGTGCAGAACATCCTAGAGCAATGTAGAGAGCAGAGATCATCCGAACAGCGGAGTATAGCACAAAAGTCAAAGCTACCTCCTCCTAACAGCCAATCGTAGTATAAACAAGCCTAACTTGACACAGACTAACGTGCCGC
>NW_016919081.1:2259-18439 GCF_001483705.2 Eufriesea mexicana
CTATAGCACAAAGGCTAAGATACACTAACCAAACTAATCCCACCGTAGCCAATCCAACCGGACCATATCTCGACCTAGCGTGCAGAGACAACTCTTGCTGGCCTTCCCAAAGCCAACCAGAGCATATAAGAGAAGAGTAGAGAGCAGAAATCCACCGAAAAGCAGTGTATAGCAGAAAAGTTGAAGCAATCCAAACCCTACTATGGCTACCATATACTAAGCAAACGTATCCTGTCTCAACCTAACGCGCCGAGACAACTATTGCCGGCATTCCCGTTGCAAAGCAGGGCATTTTAGTGGAGAATAGAGCTCCGAGGTTCATAGCATGGTAATGCATGCCATGATAGTCAAAGATATCCCAACCTAAACCAAACATACGTAACCTAACTATGCATAACGTATCCGAACCGAGCGCGCCGCGGCCACCATTCCTGGAATTCCCAAAGCAAAGCAGGGAACATTAGATTACAGTAGGGCGCAGGACTCCACTGAATAGCCGTGTATAGCACGAAAGTCAAAGCTATCCCATCCTAACCTAACCAAACGTCACATAACCAGACGCAACATAACTCAGACCAACGTGTCGAGACCAAGACTGCTGGCCTCCCCAGAGCCAAGCAGAATATGCTAGAGCACAGTAGAGCGAAGAAATCTACCGAACAGCAGCGTACACCGCGAAAGTCAAATCTATCCGAACCTAACACAAATGAACGTAACGCAACCAAACGTAACATAACTCGACCTAACAGGCCGAGACCAATACCGCTGGCATCCCCATAGCCAAGCCGGATACACTAGAGCACAGTAAAGTCCAGAAATTCAACGTATAGCAGTGTATACCACAAAAGTCAAAGCTACCCAAACCTAACGCAAGCAAACGTAACCAAACCGAACGTAGCGTAACTACAGCTAACGTGCCACGACCACCATTGCTGGCCTCTCCAGGGACAAGGAGATGCAAGTTCGGCAATGCAGATCAGGGGTATATACCGAATAGCAGTATATAGCAGAAAGGTCAAACCCATCCTAACCAAACTTTACCCAACCCAACTTAACCAAACGTGAACTATCACAACCAAACGTCTCACAACCGCTATTGCTGGCCTGCAAAGATTGAAGCAGACGCTAGTAAAGCAATGTAGTGCACAGACTTCGACCGAAGAACAGTGTATAGCACAAAAGTCGAAGCTATACTAACCAAACGTGTCCGAACCTAGCCAAGCTATGCGTAACATAACCCAAACATGCGTGCCTGTGCCACCATTGCTGGTCTCTGCAGAGGAAAGCGGACCATACTAGTGCAGAGTAGAGCGCAGGAACTCAACGCAAAGCAGTGTATATCACAAGAGTCAAAGCTATCCATGCGTAACCGACGCTAACATAACCTAGCCAAACGTAGGCTATCTCAAACTTACGTGCCGAGATCACAATTACTGTTGTCCTCAGTCTCGAGCCGAGTATAGTACAGCACAGTAGAGCGCAGAGAGCCACCAAATAGCAATGTATGGCACAAAAGTCGAAGATACCCTAACCTAACCTGGTCTAATCATACCTAACCATGCGTAGAATATCTAAACCTTACTTGCCGCGACCACTATTGCTGGCCTCCCATGAGCCTGGCAGAATATGTTACAGCACAGTAGAGCGCAGCAATCCACCGAGTAGAACAGTATTACACAGAAGTCAAAGGCACGCTGGCTAAACGTAACCTAACGTAACCTAGCCAAACGTAGCCTAACTGAAACCGACGTGCCGAGCTCACTATTACTGTCGTCCCCAATGTCAAGCAGAGTATAGTAGAGCACAGTAGAGCACAGAAGTCCTCAGAATACCAGAGCCAAGCAGAACACATTGGAGGAGAGTAGGCCGCAGATATCCGTAGGAACCATCTGTGCAGCAGAAAAGTCAAAGTCACCCAAACCTATCCGAAACTAACAGAACCTAACCTAACGTAGACAAACACGGCGTAACTTTCCAAGACCGCTATTGATGGTCTCCCCAGGGCCGAGCAGCGTATAGTAGAGCAACGAAGAGCGGAGCAATCCACCGAATACCAGGGCATAGCACAAAACTCTTAGTTATGCTATGCTAACCTAACCGAGCGAGGCATAACCAAAGGAAGGTAACCAATCCCAACATGCCTACACCACTATTGATGTATTTGTGTATTGGTTTACAGCGAAAAGGTTGATGCCACAGTTTCCTAACCTATCAAATCGTAACATAACCAAACGTAAAACAACTCGAGGTAACATTCCGCGACAACTATTGCTGGCCTCACCAGATTCGAGCTGAGTATAGTAGAGCACAGTAGAGCGCAGAATTCCTCCGAATCACAGTGTACAACACGAAAGACAAATCTAACCATGCCCAACCCAAACTAACAAAGTGTACCAAACATAGCTCAATCTAGCGTGCCGAGACAACTATTATTGGCCTACGCAGTGTCGAGCAGAGGATAGTAGAGCAATGGAGGGCGCTGAAACCCACCAAATAGCCGCGTATAGCACAAAAGTCAAAGATATCATAACCCAACCGGTCCTAACCTAACCTGATCAGACTTAGAATAGCTTAGAGTATTGCAGGCTTCTCCAGAGGCAAACATAATATACTAGAGCACCTTAGGATGCAGAAATCCGTCAAATTGAACTGTACAGCACAAAGGCCGGAGATACCATAAACTAACCTAACCTAACCAATCACAACCAAACGTAGATTTACTGAAACTTACGCGCCGTGACCACTATTGCTGACCTTCCCAGAGTCGAGCAGAGTATAGCAGAGCACAGAAAAGCGCGGACGGCATCCGAATAAAAATATAGCACGAAAGCAAAGTAGACCCAGAGAAAACCAAAGCAAGCATAACCTAACCGAACGTAGCCTAACTCCGCCTAACGTGACGGGTACACTGCTACTTGCGTCCCCAATGGCGAGCAGAGTATGGTAGATCAATCTATAGCGAAGAAATCCACCGCACAGCTGCCTATAGAGCAAACGTAAACTCCATCATATCCTAACCTATCCAAACATAATATAAACGAACGTAACGTAACTTAACCCAACCAGCCGAGATCACCGCTGCTGGTCTCCCCAAGGACAAGCAGGATATACTGGCGCACGATAGGACACCGAAAGAAACCAAGTTCCAGCGTGTAGCACAAAAGACATAGAAATCATAACCTACCATCTCGTAAACTAACCGATAAATATGTAGACCAACTGAACTTAACGTGCCGGGACCACTACTGCTGGCGTCGCCATCGCCATGGATAGCATATTAGAGGAGTCGTGACCACCGAAATCCATGGGATTGCAGGGCATACACAAAGAAGTGAAAGCTACACTTACCTGACCCAAACAAACGTAACCCGACTAAACGCAGCCCAGCTCAACTTGACGTGCCGAGACCACCACTACTGGCCACCCCAGACACGAACGGGGTATAGCTGCGCAATGTAGAGCGTAGAAATCCACCGAATAGAAGTGTATAGCAAAAAGACAATTATATCGTAACCTAGCCTGACCTAACCTAACCTAATATGACATGGAGTGACTAAGCCTAACGAACCGAGACCTCTATTGCTGGCCTCCCCAGAGACAAACACAGCATATTGGAGGAGAGTAGAGTGCAGAAATCCACGAATAGCGCTCTGCATCGCACAAGAGAGAGCCACTCTTACCAAACGTGGCCAAACATAACCCAACCGAACATAACCTATCTCAACCTATCGCGCCAGGAGGTCTATTGCTTCCCTCCCCAGAGTCGAGCAGGGTATAGTAGAGCAACGTAGAGCACAGAAATGCACCGCTTCGCCGTGTATAGCACAAGAGTCATAGCTAACATATCCTAACATAACCAGACGTAACACAAACGAACGCAGCCTAGCTCAGACTTACGTTCCGAGACCAACACTGCTGGCCTCACCAGATCCAAGCAGAGTATACTGGAGCACAGCAGAGCGCAGAAATCCCGCGAATAGCGGAGTATAGCATAAAAATCAACGCTATCCTATCCTAACCTTACCAAACTTTGCATAACCATACGCAACGCAACTCAGCCTACCGCGCCGAGACCACTACATGCGGACTCCGCATAGCCAAGCAGAATTTACTACAGCTCTGTAGAGCGTAGGAATCCACCGTATAGCAGTTTATAGCACAAAAGTCAAAGCTAACATCTCCTAAAGTAAGCAAACGTAACATAACAATACGCAAAGTAACTCAGCCTAACTCGCCGAGACCACCATAGGTGGACTCCGCATGGCCCACCAGAATATACTAGAGCTCAGCAGAACACCGGCGCCCGTCGCATAGCAATGTACAGCACAAGAGTCAAAGCCATCCTAACCAAGCATATGCCAACCTAACCAAAGTATGCGTAACGTAACCCAAGCAAACGTGCCACGAACACTACTGCTGGCATCACCAGATCCATGCAGAACATATCAGAGCACTGTAAAGCGCAGAATTACACCGAGTATTGCTGTTTAGCGCATAAGTTAAAGCAATCCCATTCCAACATAGCCAAACCTAGCCCAAGCAAACGAAATGCAACTCAACCTAAAGGGCCGTGGCCAATATTTACGGCCTCTGCAGGGCAGGGCGCAGCATATTTGACCACCGTAGAGCGGGGAAATCCGCCGAGAGCAGTATGTAGCACAAAGGTCAATGGTACCTTATTCTAACCTAAGCAATCGTGACACTATCAAACATAACAAAACTCAACCTAACGTGTCACCACCACTATGGCAGGCCTCCCCAGGGTCGAGCAAACTATATTAGAGCAATGAGGAGCGCAGAAATCCGCCGAATATCAGTGTACAGCACGAAAGTCTAGGTTATCCATCCTAACCTAGCCAATCGTAGCATAACCAAACGCAGTGCAACTAAAACTATCGCGCCACTTTCAACATTTCTGGCCTCGTCAGAGCAAAGCAGGGAATACTAGATCACAGCAGAGTGCAGAAATCGCCAGAAAACCAGTGTATACCAAAAAAGTCAAAGATATCCTAGCCGAACACTACCAAATATAACATAACCGAACGTAACATAACTAAACCTAGCGCGCCTAGACCACTACTCCTGACATGCACAGAGCGAAGCAGAACGTACTGGAACAGTGCAGAGCACCGAAATCCACGGAATAGCAGTGTATAGCGCATAAGTCAAAGCTACACTCTCTAACCTGGCCAATGGCCACTATCGCTGGCCTCAAGGCAGCCAAGCAGAGCATAGCATTGCAATGTCGGACACTGACGTCAACCTAGTGGCCCTGTATAGCGAAACGCAAAAGGTATCCAAACAAAGCTTAGCCAAATCTGGCCTAAACGAACTTAAAATTGCTCAACCTATCGTGCCGCGGCCACTATTGCTGCCATCCCGTTACTCGAGCAGAGCATAGTAGATCAATGTAGAGGGCATGAATCCATCGAATAGCAGTGTGCAGCACAAAGGTCATAGCCATCCACTCCTACCCTGACCAAACGTAACGTAACCAAACGTAGCCAAGCCCATCCTGACTTGCCGAGACCAATATTGCTCTCCTCCCAAGAGCTAAGAAGAATGTATTAGGTGAGAGTAGAGCGCAGAAATCCGTAGACTCGCAGCGTATATCGGGAAAGCGATAGCCACCCATACCCAACACAAACCAACGGTACATAACGGAACATAGCATAACTCAACCCAACGCATCGAGACCGCTATTGCTACCCTCCCCGGAGCCAAGCAGGACATGCTAGAGCACAGTAGAGCACAGGAATCCACCGCACAGCAGTGTACGGAGCAAAAGTTGAAGCTATCCTGACCAAACATAGCCTAACCCAAGTTAAACGATCGTAACCTGACCAAACACATCGTGCCGAGGCCACTATTGGTGGCATTACCAGAGCCAAGTTGCAAACATTAGAGCACTGAAGGTCGCAGGAATCCACCTAATAGCAGAAGATAGCACAAACGTCAAAGCTATCCATTCCTGACCCATCCAAACGTAATATAACCAAACGCAACACAACTTAACCTAACGCGCCGAGACCACTATCGCTGTCCACCCCAGAGCCAAGCGGAGCATAGTGGAGCACAGTAGAGCGCAGAAATTCGCCGAATAGCTGTGTACAGCGCACAAGTCACATCTACCCTTTCCTAACCTAGCTAATCGCAACATTACCTAACGTAACCAAGCTCTACCTAAAGTGTCCCCACCACCATTGCTAGCCTCTCCAGGGACAGGCCGTACACATTACAGGAGAGTAGAGCGTAGAAATGAATGGAATCGCAGTTTACAGCAGAAAAGTCGAAGATACACGATCCTGACCCAAACAAACGTATCCCAACCTTACATAGCAAGCACAATATATCCTGCCGCGACCACTATTGCTGCACTCCAGAGCGCCAATCAGATTTCAGTGTAGCACAGTAGAGGGCAGGAATCCACCGAATAGCAGTCTGTTGCACGAAAGTCGAAGCCACCAAACATAGCCCAGCCCAACGTAACCGAACGAAACTTAACTCAACCTAACGTGCCGCGATCACTATTGCTAGCATACCCATAGCCAAGCAGAGTATACTAGATCTCAGTAGATCGCAGTATTCCACCGCAAAGCAGTGTATCACACAGAAGTCAAAGGCATACTAACCTAACCTGTCCTAACCTGCCCTAACCTACCCCAACCGAACGTAGCCAAACTGAACATAAGTCGCCGCGAGCTCTATTGCTGGCCCTTCGGGAGTCGAGCAGCTTACAGTAGAACAATGTAGATCGCAGAAATCCACCGAAGAGCAGTGTACAGCACAAGGGTCGAAGCTATACTATCTTAACCTAGCCAAGCGTAACATAATCGGACGCAATATAAATCAACCTGTCGTGTCGAGACCGCTATTGCAGTCCGCCCCAGTGACAGGTGGAACATACTGGAACACAGTGGGGCGCAGAAATCCGCCGAACGCAGTCTACAGTCATACACGTAGGTATGAGCTATCCAAACATAGCCCAGACTAACACAACCTAACCAAACGTAGCCTAATTAAATCTAACGTGACGAGGCCACTATCACTGGCTTACCCATAGACGAGCAGGTTACAGTAGAGCAATGTAGAGCGCAGAAATCCACCGGACAGCTGTGTATAGCACAAGAGCCGAAGCTATCACCTCCAAACGTAACAAATCGTTATATAAACGATCTTAACATAATACAACCTAACGCGCCGTGACCACGATTGCTGGTATCCCCTTAGCCAAGCGGAACATGTTAGTGGATATTAGAACGCAGATGTCCGTAGAATCGCACTGTATATCAGAAATGTCTGAAATTCCCAAGCCTAACCCAAACCAATGGAACATACTCGAACGTAGCCTAACTGAACCTACTGCGACGAGACCGCCACTGCTGCCGCCCCAGTGCCAAGCAGAGCATATTAGGGCAATGTAGAGCGCAGAAGTCCACCGAGCAGCCGTGCACAGCACAAAGGTCGAAGCTATTACCTCCTAGACATAGTCAATCATAACCTAACCAAACATAATGTAACACAACCTAACGCGCCGCGACCATGATTGCTGGCATCCCGTAGCCAAGCAGAACATATTAGTGGATAGTAGGGCGGAGAAATCCATAGAATCACCGTGTATATCAGAAAAGCCTAAGCTACGCAAGTCTAACCCGAACAAGCAGGACCTAACCAAACATAACCTAACACAACATAACGTTGCGCCACCATTATTGCTGGACTCCCCGCGGCAAAGCAGAATATATTAAGGACAGCGGATCGTAGAAACCCACCGAATATCAGTGTATACCACGAAAGTCGCATCTATCCGAGCGTAACCCAGACTATCGTAACGTAACCAAACGTAGCCAACACAAAGTAACTGGCCGAGATCGCTAATACTGGCCACCAAAGAGTTGAACAGAGCAGAGTAGAGCAACGTAGGGCGTAGAAATCCACCGAATAGCAGATACTGCTGTATAGCGCAAAAGTTATAGCTATCCCATCCTAACCTAACCAATCGAATGATAGGCAGGCGTAACGTAACACAAGCTGACGTACCACGAAAGCCATTGCTAGCATCACGAGAGCTAAGCAGGGAATAGCAGAGCAATGTAGTACGCAGGAATCGTCCGAATAGCAGTGTATTGCAAAAAGTACGTGATATTCTAACTCAACCAGATATAACATAGCCTAGCCGCACGTAACCAATCCCAACCTAACGTACCTAGCCCACAAATGCTAACCTCCCCATCGCCAAGCAGGGCATATTAGAAGTGAGTAGAGCGCTGAGGTCCATAGAATGGCAGCTTATACCGCGAAAGTCAAAGCTATCCATACCTTACCCAGACCAATTTAACATAACCAAGCGTAACCTGGCACAACCGAACGTGCCGAGACCACTATTGCTGAAATCCGCAGAGCCAAGCAGAATATACTATAGCACAGTAGAGCGCAGAAGGCCACCAAGTAGCTTTGTATAGCACAGAAGTCACAGACATCCTAACCTAACCTGTGCAAACATAATATAGCCGAACGTAGAATAACAAAATGTAGCGAGCGGAGGCCACTATTGCTGGCCTCCCAGAGCCGAGCAGACCATATTAATGCACAGTAGAGCGTAGATATCAACCGCATAGCAGTGGACAACACAAAAGTCAAAGGCATCCTAACAAACGTATCCTAACCTATTGAAACCAGACATAACCCAATACAACATATCGTGCCACGATAACTATTGTGGTCTCCCCAGAGTCAGGTAGTGTATAGTAGAGCAATGAAGAGCGCAGGAATCCACCGAATATCAGAGTATAGCACAAAAGTCGAAGACACCCTAACTAAACTTAACCTAACCTAACATATCCAAAGGCAACCTAACTCAACCAAATGTGCCATGACCACCATTGCTGGCCTCCCCAGAGAAAAGCAGATGCTGTTACGGGAATGCAGATAGCAGATGTATACCGAATGGCAGTGTATAGTGCAAAAGCCAAAGCCATACTAACCAAACATTGCCTAACCTAACCTAACCGTACGAAACATAACTCAAGCAAACGTGCCACGACCACTACCGCTGGCCTCCCCAGAGACAAGCAAATGCTAGTAGAGCAATGCAGGGCGCAGATATCTATCGTACAGCAGCGTATATCCCAATGGTCAAAGCTACCCTGACCAAACATGTACTAACCTAACCAAGCCAAACGTGACATATCTCAACCGAAAGTGCAACGAACATTATTGCTGGCCGCCGTAGAGAGAAGCAGAACATGCTATGGCACAGCAGAGCGCTGAAATCCAACGGATAGGAGTGCACAGCACATGAGTTGAAGCTACCCTATCCTAGCTTATCCAATCGTAGCATAGACGAACGTAACCTAACTAAATGTATCGTGTCGAAACGACTATTTCTGTCCTCCATAAAGCCAAACAGAGCATATTAGTGGACAGTCGGGCAGAGATATCCACCGAAATCAGTATGCGGCACAGAAGACACTGGTACCCTATCCTAACCTAACCAATCGAAACCACACCAAACTTAACCAAGTTAAGCATAACGTGCCGCCAACACTATTGCTGGCCTCCCGATAGTCAAGCAGAACATACTAGAAGTCATTAAGGCTCAGAAATCCATAGGATCGCAGTGTACAGGAGAAAATTCAAAGATACCCAAACCTAGCATGCCCTAATTTAACGTAAACAAACCTAGAATGAATAATCCTAAGGAGCCGAGGCCTCTATTGCTGGCCTACCCAGTGCCAAGCAGTACCTGTCAGAGCACAGTATAGCGTAGAAATCCACCGAAAGCAGTGTATAACAAAATAGTTAAAGCCATCCAAGCCAAACATAACATAACCTCACCGTACCGAACGTAACCGAACTCACCCTATCGTGCCACGACCGTTATTTCTGGTTCTCCTGCAATCGAGCATAGTAGAGAAGATCTATGGGGAGCGCAGAAATACAGCGGATAGCAGCGTACAGCACAAAAGACAGTCATCCTCTCGTAACATAGAAAATCGCGACGTAGCCAAACGTAACGGAAATCAAAATAATGTCACGCGACCGCTATTGCCGGCCTACCCAAATTCGAGCAGAGTATAGTAGTGCACAAAAGGGCGCAGAATTCGACCGAATGACAGTTTATAGCACGAAAGACAAAGCTATCGAAACTTAATCCGAACCAGCATAACCTAGCCAAACGTAGCCTAACTAAACCTGACGTACCGAGGCTACCATTGCCAGCGTCGCCACAGCCAAGCAGAGCATACTGCAGCATAGAAGAATGAACATTCCCGCCGAATAGCAATGTATAACGCAAAAATCGAATTTATCCTCCCCTAACCTGATCAACCGTGATATAGCCAGACGTAACGTATCACTACCTGGGGTGCCACGACCACTTTCGCTGGCCACACGGGAGCGAAGCAGCGTATAGCACAGCAATGTAGGGCGCTAAATTCGACAGAATAGCAGCGTATAGCACAAAAGGAAAAGCTAACCAAACGAAACCTAACCAAACCTAACCTAAACAAACGTTACATAAATCAGCCTAACCTGCCGACAGCATTATTCCTGGTGCTCACAGAGAAAATCAGTGTGTGAAAGCGAACTGAAGAGAGCAGAAGCCCATAGAATAGCATTGTGCAGGACAAAAGTCGAAGCTGTCCCAATCTAATACATCTTAACCGCACCTAACCAAACGTAACCTAACCCAAACTAAGGTGCCGCGACCAACATTGCTGGCATACAGAGAGTCGAGCAGGGTTTGGTAGTGCAACGTGGAGCGCAGAAGATCCAACGAATTTTAGCGTACAGCAAAAAAGTCTAAGCTATGCTCCCCTAACCTAACCAATTGTGACATAACCAAACGCAACATAACTCGGACTAGCGTGCCAAGACAAATAATGCTGGCCTCCACATAGCCGAGCAGAATATACTAGAGCACAGTAGAGAGCAGAAATCCTTAGAATGGCGGTGTATATCACAGAAGTCAAAGATACCCAAATCAAACCCAAGCAAGCTGAACGTAACGAAACGTAAGATAAACAAACTTATCGCGCGGTGGCCACCATTTCTGGCCTAGCAAGTTCAAAGCAGGTCATGTTAGATTTCAGTAGTGAGCAGAAACCCACCGAATAGCAGCCTACAGCGCAAAAGTTAAAGTTGTCCTAGCCTAACCTAACCAAACGTAACATAAGCAAACGTAACATAACCAAACGTAACCTAACTCAACCTAACGTGACTAGACCAACATTGCTGACAGCCCCAGAGACTAGCAGAAAATACTAGAACACACTATAGCGCAGAAAACAGCCGCACTACTGTGTAAAGCACTGAAATCAAGGATATCCTAATCTAACCTGTTCTAACGTGCCGAGACCACCATTGCTAACCTCCCCAGAGCCAAGCAGTACATACCAGGGCACAGAGGAGCCCTCAAGTCCAACGAATAGCGGTGTACAGCGAAAGAGTTAAAGCTAACATAACCAAACTTAGCCAAACCCAGCCTAACCGAAAGTAACCCGACTAATCATAACGTGCTGAGACCACTATTGCAGCCTTCCCCAGAGCCAAGCTGAAAATACTAAAGCGCTGTAGGAAGCAGAAGTCGACCTAATAGCAGACCATAGCGCTAAATTCAAAGCCATCCTGTACTAACCAAGCCATCCGCAATGTAACCAAACGTAACATAAATCAACGAACGTGCGGACACCGTTATTGTTGCCATCCCCAGATCCAAGCAGGTCATACTAGAGCACAGTAGAGAGCAGAAATCTATCGAATTGCAGCGTAGTGCACAAAAGGTACAGCTATCAAAACCAAACATGGCCAAACCAACCAAACCGAACGAAGCCTGACTCATCATAGCGTGCAGCGACCACCATTTCTGGCCTTGCTAGAGCCAAGCTGAAAATACTAGATCTCTGTACCCACGTAGCTATGAGCTATCCAAACATAGCCCAGACTAACACAACCTAACCAAACGTAGCCTAATTAAATCTAACGTGACGAGGCCACTATCACTGGCTTACCCATAGACGAGCAGGTTACAGTAGAGCAATGTAGAGCGCAGAAATCCACCGGACAGCTGTGTATAGCACAAGAGCCGAAGCCATCACCTCCAAACGTAACAAATCGTTATATAAACAATCGTAACATAATACAACCTAACGCGCCGTGACCACGATTGCTGGTATCCCCTTAGCCAAGCAGAACATGTTAGTGGATATTAGAACGCAGATGTCCGTAGAATCGCACTGAATATCAGAAAAGTTTGAGATTCCCAAGCCTAACCCCAACCAACGGAACATACTCGAACGTAGCCTAACTGAACCTACTGCGCCGAGACCGCCATTGCTGGCGCCCCAGTGCCAAGCAGAGCATATTAGGGCAATGTAGAGCGCAGAAGTCCACCGAGCAGCCGTGCACAGCACAAAGGTCGAAGCTATTACCTCCTAGACATAGTCAATCATAACCTAACCAAACATAATGTAACACAACCTAACGCGCCGCGACCACGATTGCTGGCATCCCGGAGCCAAGCAGAACATGTTAGTGGATAGTAGGGTGGAGAAATCCATAGAATCACCGTGTATATCAGAAAAGCCTAAGCTACGCAAGTCTAACCCGAACAAGCAGGACCTAACCAAACATAACCTAACACAACATAACGCTGCGCCACCATTATTGCTGGACTCCCCGCGGCAAAGCAGAATATATTAAGGACAGCGGATCGTAGAAACCCAACGAATATCAGTGTATACCACGAAAGTCGCATCTATCCGAGCGTAACCCGGACTATCGTAACGTAACCAAACGTAGCCAACACAAAGTAACTGGCCGAGATCACTAATACTGGCCACCAAAGAGTTGAATAGAGCAGAGTAGAGCAACGTAGGGCGTAGAAATCCACCGAATAGCAGATACTGCTGTATAGCGCAAAAGTTATAGCTATCCCATCCTAACCTAACCAATCGAATGATAGGCAGGCGTAACGTAACACAAGCTGACGTACCACGAAAGCCATTGCTAGCATCACGAGAGCTAAGCAGGGAATAGCAGAGCAATGTAGTACGCAGGAATCGTCCGAATAGCAGTGTATTGCAAAAAGTACGTGATATTCTAACTCAACCAGATATAACATAGCCTAGCCGCACGTAACCAATCCCAACCTAACGTACCTAGCCCACAAATGCTAACCTCCCCATCGCCAAGCAGGGCATATTAGAAGTGAGTAGAGCGCTGAGGTCCATAGAATGGCAGCTTATACCGCGAAAGTCAAAGCTATCCATACCTTACCCAGACCAATTTAACATAACCAAGCGTAACCTGGCACAACCGAACGTGCCGAGACCACTATTGCTGAAATCCGCAGAGCCAAGCAGAATATACTATAGCACAGTAGAGCGCAGAAGGCCACCAAGTAGCTTTGTATAGCACAGAAGTCACAGACATCCTAACCTAACCTGTGCAAACATAATATAGCCGAACGTAGAATAACAAAATGTAGCGAGCGGAGACCCCTATTGCTGGCCTCCCCAGAGCCGAGCAGACCATATTAATGCACAGTAGAACGTAGATATCAACCGCATAGCAGTGGACAACACAAAAGTCAAAGGCATCCTAACAAACGTATCCTAACATATTGAAACCAGACATAACCTAATACAACATACCGTGCCACGATAACTATTGTGGTCTCCCCAGAGTCAGGTAGTGTATTGTAGAGCAATGAAGAGCGCAGGAATCCACCGAATATCAGAGTATAGCACAAAAGTCGAAGACACCCTAACTAAACTTAACCTAACCTAACATATTCAAAGGCAACCTAACTCAACCAAACGTGCCATGACCACCATTGCTGGCCTCCCCAGAGAAAAGCAGATGCTGTTACGGGAATGCAGATCGCAGATGTATACCGAATGGCAGTGTATAGTGCAAAAGCCAAAGCCATACTAACCAAACATTGCCTAACCTAACCTAACCGTACGAAACATAACACAAGCAAACGTGCCACGACCACTACTGCTGGCCTCCCCAGAGACAAGCAGATGCTAGTAGAGCAATGCAGGGCGCAGATATCTATCGTACAGCAGCGTATATCCCAATGGTCAAAGCTACCCTGACCTAACATGTACTAACCTAACCAAGCCAAACGTGACATATCTCAACCAAAAGTGCAACGAACATTATTGCTGGCCTCCATAGAGAGAAGCAGAACATACTATGGCACAGCAGAGCGCTGAAATCCAACGGATGGGAGTGCACAGCACATGAGTTGAAGCTACCCTATCCTAGCTTATCCAATCGTAACATAGACGAACGTAACCTAACTAAATGTATCGTGTCGAAACGACTATTTCTGTCATCCATAAAGCCAAACAGAGCATATTAGAGGACAGTCGGGCAGAGAAATCCACCGAAATCAGTATGCGGCACAGAAGACACAGGTACCCTAACCTAACCTAACCAATCGAAACCACACCAAACTTAACCAAGTTAAGCATAACGTGCCGCCACCACTATTGCTGGCCTCCCGATAGTCAAGCAGAACATACTAGAAGTCATTAAGGCTCAGAAATCCATAGGTTCGCAGTGTACAGGAGAAAATTCAAAGATACCCAAACCTAGCATGCCCTAACTTAACGTAAACAAACCTAGAATGAATAATCCTAAGGAGCCGAGGCCTCTATTGCTGGCATACCCAGTGCCAAGCAGTACCTGTCAGAGCACAGTATAGCGTAGAAATCCACCGAAAGCAATGTATAACAAAATAGTTAAAACCATCCAAGCCAAACATAACATAACCTCACCGTACCGAACGTAACCGAACTCACCCTATCGTGCCACGACCGTTATTTCTGGTTCTCCTGCAATCGAGCATAGTATTGACGATCTATGGGGAGCGCAGAAATACAGCGGATAGCAGCGTACAGCACAAAAGACAGTCATCCTCTCGTAACATAGAAAATCGCGACGTAGCCAAACGTAACGGAAATCAAAATAATGTCAGGCGACCGCTATTGCCGGCCTACCCAAATTCGAGCAGAGTATAGTAGTGCACAAAAGGGCGCAGAATTCGACCGAATGACAGTTTATAGCACGAAAGACAAAGCTATCGAAACTTAACCCGAACCAGCATAACCTAGCCAAACGTGGCCTAACTAAACCAAACGTACCGAGGCTACCATTGCCAGCGTCGCCACAGCCAAGCAGAGCATCCTGCAGCATAGAAGAATGAACATTCCCGCCGAATAGCAATGTATAACGCAAAAATCGAATTTATCCTCCCCTAACCTGATCAAGCGTGACATAGCCAGACGTAACGTATCACTACCTGGGGTGCCACGACCACTTTCGCTGGCCTCACGGGAGCGAAGCAGCGTATAGCACAGCAATGTAGGGCGCTAAATTCGACAGAATAGCAGCGTATAGCACAAAAGGAAAAGCTAACCAAACGAAACCTATCCAAACCTAACCTAAACAAACGTTACATAAATCAGCCTAACCTGCCGACAGCATTATTCCTGGTGCCCACAGAGAAAATCCGTGTGTGAAAGCGAACTGAAGAGAGCAGAAGCCCATAGAATAGGATTGTGCAGGACAAAAGTCGAAGCTGTCCCAATCTAATACATCTTAACCGAACCTAACCAAACGTAACCTAACCCAAACTAAGGTGCCGCGACCAACATTGCTGGCATCCAGAGAGTCGAGCAGGGTTTGGTAGTGCAACGTGGAGCGCAGAAGATCCAACGAATTTTAGCGTACAGCAAAAAAGTCTAAGCTATGCTCCCCTAACCTAACCAATTGTGACATAACCAAACGCAACATAACTCGGACTAGCGTGCCAACACAAGTAATGCTGGCCTCCACATAGCCGAGCAGAATATACTAGAGCACAGTAAAGAGCAGAAATCCATGGAACAGCAGTGTAAGCACAAAGGTTAAAGCTGTCCCAGCAAAACATGGCCTAAACCATTCTAAACGAACGCAGCCTGACTCATCGTAACGTGCCGAGGCCACCCTCACTGGCCTTGCCAGTGCCAAGCTGAACATATTAGAGCTCTGTAGGACGCAGGAATCCACGTAATAGCAGAATACTGCACTAAAGACAAAATCATCCCCTCCTGACCTAACCAATCGTATCATAACCAAATGTTACCTAGCTCAACCCAAAGTGACGCGACCGCTGTTGCTACCC
>NW_016919081.1:19098-65577 GCF_001483705.2 Eufriesea mexicana
GACCCAACCTGACCTAACCGAACCTAGAATAACTAAATTTAACGAGCCGAGACCTCTATTGCTGGCCGCCACGGGGCAAATCAGAACATATTTGAGCACAGTAGTGCGCAGAAAACGACCGGATAGCAGTGTATAGAGCACGAGTGAAAGATATCCTGTCCTGACCTAGCAAAACATAACTAACGTAACGCAACATAACTTAGCCAAAGGTGCCACAACCACAAGTGCAAGCCTCAACAGAGACGAGCAGAGGCTAGTAGAGCAACGCGGAGAGCAGGCGTCGGCAGAATGGCGGTTTGTAACACAAAAGTCAAAGCCATCCTATCCTGACCTGAATATCGTAGCGTAACCAAACGTAACCTAACTTACCCCCAACGTGCCCGGGCTACTATTGCTCCCTTCCCCAGAGCCAAGCGGAACATATTATGGCAGTCTAGGACGCAGAAATCCACCGAACAACAGTTTATACAACGAAAGGCAAAGCTATCCGAACCTAACCCAGCATAACGGAACCTGAACAAGCGTAGCATAACTTAACCAGACATACCGATAGAAATATTGACAGCATCCCAGAGCGGCAGACAGACCATGTTAGGGGAGAGTAGAGCGCAGAAGTCCACCGAATAGCAGTGTGTAGCACAAAAGTGAAAACTACCCTGCCCAAGCACAACCAAGCGTAACATAGGCAAACGTAACGTAACCCAAACATACGTGTCACAACCGCTATTGCTGGCCTCACGAGAGCTAAGCGGAGTATAGGAGAGCAGTGGGTAACGCTGTAATCATCCGAACAGCAGTCTATAGCACACAAGTCAAAGCTAACATTACCAAACCAGACAAATCTAAAGAAACCAAGGGTAACCAAACTAGGCCCAACGTGCCGCAGGCACTATTCCTGGTTCCACAGAGACAAGCAGATTGTGATAGCGAATAGAAGAGCCCAGAAGTCCATAGAATAGCAGTGTGCAGCACGAAGGTCAATGCCACCCTAACGTAACACAACGAAACCTAACATAACACAACATAACGTGCGGCGACCACAACTGCTGGCCTCACGAGTGCCCAGCAGTATATAGTATTGCAATGTAGAGCGCAGAAATCCACCGAACTGCAGTATATAGCCCAAAAGTCAAAGCTATCCTATCCTAATCAAACCAAACAAAACAAAACAAAACGTACCCTAACTCAACCTATCGTGCCTAGACCACTATTGCTGACTTCAGCAGTGTAAAACAGAACATACTAGAGCACAGTAGAGCGCAGAAGTCCGCCGCATTGAAGTGTAAAGCAGAAAAGTGTAAGATATCCTAACCTAACCCATAGTAAACACACATTTCCTAGCGTAACCAATCCCAACCTAGTGTGCCTGGCCCATTGTTGCTGGCCTCCCTATCATCAAGCAGGACAGATTAGAGGAGTGTAGAGGGCAGCGGTCTATAAGACGGCAGTATATAGCACGAATGTCAATGATGTCCCAACCTAACACAAACAAACCTAGCCTAAGCAAACGTAACATGACACAACCTAACGGGCCGGGCCACAAATTCTCGAATTCCAATAGCAAAGAAGGGTATATCAGATCGCAGTAGAGCGCAGTAATCCAGCGAACAGAAGTGTACAGCACAAAAGTCAAAGCTACACTGTACTAGCCTAACGAGACATAACAAAGCCAAACGTAAACTAACTCATCCTAACGTGCCAAGACCTCTATGACTGAATTCCCAGTTCATAACAGAACATACTGTATCACAGCAGAGCGCAGAAATCCGCCGCGCTGTAGTGCAAAGCACAAATTTCGAAGATATCCTAACCGAACCTGACAAAGCCTAACCTAGCCAAACGAAGCATAACTCAACCTAGCTTGTCGAGACCACTGGTGCTGACATCCACAGAGCCAAGCAGATCATACTAAAGCACAGTAGAGCGCAGAAATATCCCGAATGGCAGCGCATAGTACAATAGTCAAAGGTATCATCTCCTAACCTAAGCATTCGTAGCATTACTGATCGTAACACAACCAAACCTAACGAGACGCGACCAATACTGCTGGCCTTCCCAGGGCCAAGCAGAACATATTAGATGGGGTGGAGCGCAGAAATCCATAGAACAGCAGCGTATACCAGAGAAGTAAATGATGCCCATACCCAGCCCGTACCTACGTAACATAAACAAACGAAGCCTGACCAAACACAACGTGCTGCGACTACTATTACTGGACACCACGGGGCCAAGCAGAATACAGTATAGCACAGTAGAGCGCAGAAATGCATCGTCCAACGTTGTATACCGCGAAAGGGAGACATATCCGCTCCTAACCCAAACAAACGTAACCAAACCTAGCGTAGCCTATCTCAACATAACGTGCCGAGACCACGATTACTGCCAACCCCAGCGCCAAGCGGAGCATATTTGAGCACTGTAGGGCGCAGAAATCCACCGAACAGCGGTGTATAGCGCAAAAGTCAATGTTATCCTAGCCTGACATAACCAAACGTAACATAACCAACCATACCCTAACACAAGTTAACGTGCATAGACCACTATTACTGCACTCCCCAGAGCAAAGCAGGAGGCATTAGATCACGGTGGAGTGCAGAAGCACACCGAAAAGCAGGGCATAGCATAAAAGTTAGAGCCACCATTTTCCAGCCTAACTAATTGTAACATAACCGGACGAAACATAACTAAAAGTAAAGTGCCGCGACCTCTATTCCTGGGAACCCCACATACGGGAAAAACATAGTGGAGCACAGTAGAGTGCAGAAATCCACCTAATAACGGTTTACAACACGAAGGTCACGGCTATACAGACCTAACGCAGCGGAGCCTGGCCTAGCCGTATGTATCCTAACAAAACCTAACGTACCGCGACAACACTTGCTTGCCTGCAGAGAGTCGAGCGGAGCGTGGTGCATCGTTGTAGAGCGCAGAAATCTACCGAAGAGCGTTGTGTAGCAAAAAAGTATAAACTACCCTGTCCTAAGCTAACCGACCGTAACATAGCCGTATGTAATGTATCTGAACCAAACGTACCGATGCCACTATTGCTGGCCTGCCGAAAGTCGACCAAAGCATAGTAGATCGTTTTAGAGCGGAGAAATCGGCCGACGGTTGGTGTACAGCACAAAAGTCTAGGCTACCCTGTCCCAACCGCACAAAGCGTAACATAACCATACGCAACCTGACTCAGCCCAACATTCCGCGACTACTATTGCTGGCCTCCCCAGGGCCATGCAGAACATACTACAGGAGATTAGGGCGCAGAAATCCACACAATCGCAATGTATGGCAGAAGAATCAAAGGTACCCAAGCCCTACCCATGGTAACGTAAACTGACCATACGTAAGCTAACACAAGGTAACATGATGCGGCAACTATCTCCCGCCTCCGTAGGTTAAAGCAGAGCGTATTAGAGCACAGTAGAGGGGAGAAATCCACCGAACAGCAGCGTATAGCACAAAAGTTAAAGCAATTCTTTCCTAACCCAACAAACCGTAACATTGCCAAACGTAACATATTTCAAAGTAACGTGCCGCGACCACAGTTTATAGCACGCCCAGAGCGAAGCAGAATATATTAGAGCACGGTAGAGCACATAAATACGCCGAGTAGCAGTGTATAGCACAAAAGTCAAAGCTGACCCTCCGAACCTGACCAAACGTAACATAACCAAACGTAACGTAGCTCAGACTGCGGTGCGGCGACCACTGTTCCTGGCCTCGCGAGAGCTATGGAGAGTATAGCAGAGCAACGTAGGGCGCTGAAGTCAACAGAATAGCAATGTATGGCACAAAAGTCAAAGGTATCCCATTCAAACCAAACCAAAATTCGAGTAACCGGACGTTGCATGCCTCAAACTAACTTGCCGCTGCCAATATTCCTGGCGTCTACAGTCACACCCAGAGCGTAGATGCGCACAGTACACCGCAGAAGTTCATAGAATAGCAGTGTGTAGCACAAAAGTCAAAGCTATCCTATCCTAACCTGACCTGACGTAACGTAACCGAACGTAACTTAACTAAACCAAACGTGCCGAGACCAATATTGCTAGCCTCCACAGAGCCGAGGAGAATATACTAGAGCACAGTAGAGCGCAATTATCCAACGTATTGCGTTTATAGCAGAAGAGTGGAAGATAACGTAACCTAACCTGTCCAAACCTAACCCAACCGAACGTAGCACAACCTAATGCAACCTGACTCTGACCTACGTGCCAAGACCAATACTGCTGGCCCGCCCAAGGCCAAGCAGAATATACTAGAGCAAGGTAGAGCGCAGAGATCCACCGAAGAGTAATGTACAGCACAAAAGTCAATGCCACCCTAACCATACTTTACAAAACCAAGCATAACCACACGTAACGCAGCTGGACCAAACGTGTAACGGCCATCCCCAGAGAAAGCAATTGCTAGTAAAGCAATGTAGTGCGCAGATGTCGACTGAAGAGCAGTGTATAGCACAAAAGTCAAAGCTACCTTAACCAAACCTATCTTCACCTAGGCAAGCCAAGTGTAACATAACATAACGTAGCGTGCCGAGTCCACAATTGCTGGCCAGCCCAGAGCCAAACAGAACATAGTAGAGCACAGTAGGGCGCAGAAATTCAACGTATAGCCGTATATAGCACAAAGGTACAAGCTACCTTCTCCTAACCTAATCAAGCGTAACATAAACATACATTAGCCATCTCAACCTATCGTGCCGAGGCAAGTATTGCTGGCCTTCCCAGTGCCAGGCAGAGCATACTAGAGCACAGTAGACGGCAGGAATCCAACGTGGAGCAGTGTACAGCGCTAAAGTCGAAGCTACCCTATCGTAACCTGACCAAACGTAACGTAACCATACGTAGCCTAATTATTCCTAACATACCGAGACCTCTATTGATGCCCTCCTCAGAGACAAGAAGAGCACGCCACAGCACTGTCATGCGCATAAGTCAATCGAGAAAAACGTCTATACCACGAAAGTCAATGCAATCCAAGCGTAATCAAAGCGAACATAACAAAACCAAGCGTAGCCTGTCTCAGCCTAACATGCCGAGACCACTATTGCTGGCATCCTCAGAGTCGAGCATGATACAGCAGAGTAGTGTGGAGCGTAGGATTTCTCCGAATATCGGTGTATAGCATAAAAGTCGAAGCGGTCCTATCCTAACCGAACGAATCGCGTCAGTACCAAGCGTAGCATAACACATCCTATCGTGTCATGACCACTATTGCCGGCTTCCCCAGAGTCGAGCAGGGTATAGTCGAGCGCAGTAGTGCGCAGAAAGCTAGCAAATAGCAATGTATAGCACAGAAGTAAAGGATGTCCCGACCTAACCAGACCAAACCTAACGTAACCAAACGTGATCTAACTCGACCTAAGCTGCCGCGGCCAGCATCGCTGGCCACCACGGAGCCAAGTTGTGCCTAATAGAGGGGACTAGAGCATAGAAATACACAGAATCGCAGACTAGAGCGCAGATATCCACCGGAAAGCAGTGAATAACACACAAGTCGAAGCCAGCCTAACCTGGCGTAACCTAACCTAACCTAACCAAATGCATCCTAACTCAACCTATACTGCCACGACCGCTGTTGCTGGACACCCCAGAGCCAAGGAGAATGTACTAGAGCACAGCATACCGCTTAAATCCGCCGCATTGCAGTGTTGGGCGGAAAAGTACAAGATAATCTACCAAACCAGACATAAGATAACGGAGCCAAACGTATCGAACCCCAACCTAACGTGCCCAGCCCACTATTTCTGGCATCCTCATCGCCAATCAGAGTAAATTAGAGCAAAGCAGATCGCAGAAATACACCGAGTAGCAGTGTATAGCACAAAGTTGAAATCCATCATAGCCAAACTCCAGCTAACCTAACCTAGCCAAGTAGTGCGCAACATATCTCAAACTTGCATGCCAACACCACCATTGCTGGCCTCCTCAGAGCCAAGGAGAATGTACTAGAGCACAGTGGACCGTAGAAATCAGCCGTATTCTAGTTTACAGCGGAAAAGATTAGGATAACCTAACACAAGCTGGCCTAATCGATCGCAACCCAGCGTAACCAATCCCAACGTAACGTGCCTAGCCCACTATTGCTGGCATCCCCACCGCCAAGTGGGGCATATTAGAGGAGAGTAGAACGCAGAGGTCCATAGAACGGCAGTGTATGGTTCGAAAGTCAAAATATTCCAATATAACACAAACAAACGTAACCTGACCTGACGCAACGTGACACGATATTACGCACCGCCGTCACTATATGAAGCATTCCCAGAGCGAAGCAGGAATTCTTACATCACAGTAGAGAGCAGAAATCCACCCAATAGCAGTGTAAAGCAGGAAGGTCAAAGCTATCATCTCCTAACCGTACCAAACGTAACGCAACCAAACGTAACCTAACAAAACCTAAAGTTCCGAGACCATTATTGCCGACTCCCAGAGCAAAGCAGAATATACCAGAGGATAGGAGAGCACAGAAATGCGCCACACTGTTGTGCAAGGCACAAAAGTCGAAGCTACTCCAACCAAGCCAAACCAAACCTAACCATGCCAGACGTAACATAACTCAACCCAACTTGCCGACAGCACTACTCCTGGCGTCCACAGTACCAAGCGGAATGCGATAGCGCACAGAAGAGCTAAGAAGACCATAGAATAGCATTGCGCAGCTCAAAAGTCGAAGCTACCCTTACCTACCACAACGTATCCTAACCAAGCAAAACGTAATACAACATAGCCTATCGTGCCGCGACCACCATTTCTGGCACCCCGAGAGCAGGACAGAGCATATTGGAGTAATGTAGGGAGCAGAGTTCCACCAAATAGCAGTGCATAGCACGAAAGTCTAAGCTACCCTGATCTAACCTAGCCAAACGTAACAGCCAAACGAAAGATATCTCAGCCTATCGTGCCGAGAGAACTACTGCTGGCCACCACATAGCCAACCAGAGCATATTTGAGCACAGTAAGGCGCGGAAATTCAACGAACAGCAGTATACAGCACAAACGTGGAAGCCATCCTAACCAAACCTAACCAAACATAACCTGAAAAATCTTTACGTAACAAAACCTATCTTGCCGCGACTAGTATTGCTGGCTTCCACAGAGCGAAGCAGACCATATCAGAGAAGAGCATAGGAAGGAGGCACATAGAATGGCAATGTACAGAACGAAAGTCAAAGATATCCTAACCTAACCCAAACAAACTGAACCTAACCAAACGTGTCATAACTTAACCTATCGTGCCGCGACCACTATTCCTGGCCTCCCCAGACCAAAGCAGAGAATATTAGGTCACAGTAGAGCGTAGAAATCCTCCCGGTAGCAGTGTATAACGCAACTGTCAGAGCCATCCTGACCAAACCGGAAATAACCTTACCTAGTCAAACGTAGAAAAGCTATACCTAAAAGGACGAGAACTCTATTTCTGGCATCCCCAGAGCCATGCAGAACATATCAGATGACGGTAGAGTCCAGAAATCAACCGAAAAGCAGTGTATAGCACAAAAGTCAAAGCCATCCTGAACAAGCCTTACCTAATGCTACCTAACGAGACGTAACCTATCAAAACCGACAGTGACGCGACCACAATTGCTGGACTCCAGATTGTCGAGCAGAGTATAGTAGGGCCATGCAGAGCACCCGAATCCACCGAATGGCTGTGTATAGCACAAAAGTCAAAGCCATCCTGTCCTAACCTTACCAATCGAAACACAAACAAACGTTACGTAACACAGGGTAACATGCCGTGACCACTGTTGCTGTCCTCCACAAGCCAAGCAGAGCATACTAGAGCGCAGCAGAGTGCTGATGCCAATCGAATAGCAGTGTATAGCACAAAAGTCTAATCTGCCCTTTTCTAACCTCGCCAAACCATACCAAGCCAAACGTACCGTGACCCAGCCTAATGAGCCGCGACCACCATTCCTGGCATCCCCGGAGACAAGCAGGGTGTGCTAGCGCAAAGTAGAAGGCAGAGGTCCATAGAACTGCAGCTTGTAGCACAGAAGTCAAAGTTGTCCCAACCTAACCAAAAGAAACCTAACATAGCCAAACGTAACTTAACCCATCCTATCGTGCCGCGTCCACTATTGCTGGCAACCACAGACCCATGCAGAACGTATCAGAGGAGAGCAGGGCGCAGAAATACCTAACATCTCAGTGTACAGCCGAAAAGTCAGAGATATCCTGGCGTAAAACAAACCAACGTGGTCTACCCTGACGTAGACAAATCCACCGTAACGTGCCGCGAGCACTATTGCTGGCTTCCCGATCGGCGAGCGCAGTATAGTAGAGCAGGGTAGAGCGCAGGAGTCCTCCGAATAGCAATGTACTGCACAAAAGTCAAAGCTTTCCTATCCCAACCTAAGGAAAAGTAACTTAACCGAACGTAACATGACTCAAACTAACGTATCGAGACAACTATTACTTGCCTCCCGGCATACAGGCAGAGTATAGTAGAGCAATGTGTAACGCAGGAATCCACCGAAGTACAGTGTATAGCACAAAAGCCTAAGCCACCCTATCCTAACATAGCCAAACGTATCAGAACTTATCGCAACGTAACACAGTCTAACGTGCCGAGAGCAAAACTGATGGCCTCCTCATAGCCAAGCAGAATTTGCTGGAGCACAGTAGAGCGCAGAAGTCCACCATATAGAAGTGTGTAGCACAAAAGATAGAACTATCCTATCCTAACCTTAGCAAACGTAACGCAACCCAACGTAACATAACTAATCCTGACGACCCGAGACGACTATTGCTGTAACCCCAGAGCCAAGCAGTTCATATTATTGGAAAGAAGAGCGCACGAATCCATAACATCGTAGTGCATCGCAGAATGGCCGCAGCTACCATATCCCAACATAGCCAAACGTAACATAACCGAACGTAGCATAGCTCTACCTATCGTGCCGAGACCACTATAGATTGTCTCTCCAGGGCCAGGCAGAATAAACTAGAGCAAGGTAGAGCGCACAAATCCATTGCGTCGCAGCTTATTGCAAAAAAGTCAAAGATATCCTGAACTAACATAGCCAAATATGACATAACCAAATGTAGCCTAACTCAGACTAACGTGCCTGGACGATTACTGCTGGCCTTCCCAGATTCCAGAAGGGTGCAATAGGGCAACTAAGGGAGCAAAATTCCTCCAAATAGCAGTGTGAAGCGCAAAAGTCTAAGCTATTCTGAGCCAATCTGGCCAAGCGTAACGCAACCAAACGAAGCCTAACTCATCCTCACGTGCCGAAACCACTATTACGGGCCTCCTCAGGGCCAAACAGATCATATTAGAGGAGAATAGAGCACAGAAATCCATAGATACGCAGTGCATAGCACAATAAACGAAGCTACTGTATCCTCACGCAGCCGATCGTAACATAAACGAACGTAGCGTAGTCCTACCTATTGTGCCGAGACCACTATTGCTAGCCTCTCCAGAACAAAGCTGGGAGTATTAGATCACAGTAGAGCGCAGAAATCCTCCGAATAGCAGTGTATGGCACGAAAGACGTAGCCATCCCAAAAAAAACAAGAGTAACTTAATAGCATAAACGATCGTAGCGTAGTCCTACCTATTGTGCCGAGACCACTATTGCTAGCCTCTCCAGAACAAAGCTGGGAGTATAAGATCACAGGAGAGCGCAGAAATCCTCCGAATAGCAGTGTATGGCACGAAAGACGTAGCCATCCCAAAAAAACAAGAGTAACTTCACAGAACGATACCTCTATTGCTCGACTCCGTAGAGCCAAGCAGAACATATTAGAGCACAGTAGAGCGCAGAAATCCAACGAGAAGCAGTTTAGAGCTCATAAGTCAAAGTCATTCCAGACAAATCTAACATAAGCTGAGCTGAGCAGGTGTAACCTAACACAACCTATCGTGCCACGAGTGCAATTTCTGGCCTCCCTTGTGTCGGGTAGAGTATAGTAGAGAAACGAAGAGCGCAGAAATTGTCCGAGCGCCAGTGTATAGCACAGAAGACAAAGTCACCCTATCCTACCCTTATCAAACATGGCATTAACATACACAACGCACCCCTGCCAAACGAGGCGAGGCACACTACACCTGGCTTGCACACATCCATGCGGAATATACTAGAGCACATTAGAGGGTAGGAATCCACCGCATAGCAGTTTATAGCAAAAAACTCAAAGCCATCCTATCCAAACTTATCCTAACCCAAGCGAACCAAGCATAGCATAGCAGAACCAAACGTGCCACGACCCCAGTTGCTGTTCTCACCAAGCCAAGCAGAGCATATTGGAGCACGACATAGAGCAGAAATCCGCCGCATGGTAGTTTAGAGCACAAAAGTCAACGCTATCGTCCCCTAATCTAACCAACCGTAACATACCCAAACGTAACATAACACAACCTTACGTGCAGCGACCACTATTGCTGGCCTCCACAGAGTCGAGCAGAAGGTACTAGAGCATTGTAGAGCGCAGCAGCCCACCGCATTACAGTGTACAGGACAGAAGACAAAGATATCCTAACCTAACGCAAACAAACTGAACCTATCCAAACGTAACCTATCCCAACCTATCGCGCCGCGGCCAATATTTCCGGCCCTCTGGGAGCAATTCTGTGCATAATTAATCGCAGTAGTGCGCAGAAGCCCACCGAATAGGACTGTGAAGCACAAAGTCGAAGTTATCCTAGCCTATCGTAACCAAACATAGCATAGGCAAACGTAACGTAGATCAACCTAACGCGCCTAGACCACTATTGCCCACCTTCCCGGAGCCAGGCAGAATATACTAGGGCACAGTACATTGCAGAAGTCCACCGAATAGCAGAGTACACCACGAAAGTCAAAGATATCCAATCTCAACCAATACCAACATAACCCAACCAAGCGATGCCTAATCGAACCTAACGTGGCGAGACCACAGCTACTGGCACCCCTAGAGACAAGCAGGGCATTTTAGAGCACAGCAGATCGCAGAAATGTACCGAGTAGCAGTGTATAGCATAAAAGTCAAAGCTATCATGTCCCACATTAAGCAAACTTGACATAACCGGACGTAGCATAACTCAACCTCGCGTGCCGAGACCACTATCACTCCCATCCCCAGAGTCGAGCAGACTATAGTAGGGCAACGTAGCGCGCATAAATGCACCGAATGGCAGTTTACAGCGCAGAAGTCAAAGCTATCCTATCCTGCCATAACCAATCGTAACACAACGAACGCAAGCAGACTCACACAAACGTGACCCCACAGGTATTGCTGGTCTCCACAGAGCCAAGCGGAACATAATAGAGGAGAGTAGAGCGCGGAAATCCATTGAGTCGCTGTCAAAACGGTAAAGTCGAAGGTATGCAAACCTATCCAAGGCTAACGTAACCTAATCATACGTAACATATCAAAATCTAACGTGGCAAGACCGCTATTACTGGCACCCACAGAGCCATGCAGAACATGCTGGAGCACAGTAGGTAGCACAACTGCCTGAATAGCAGTGTATAGCACAAAAGTCAAAGCTAACCCATCCTAACGTAGCCAAACGTAACACAACCGAACGTAGCCCTACTTTACCTGACGAGCCGGGACCGCCCTTGCTTGCCTCCGCATAGTCATGCAGAGTATACTAATAAGGTAGAGCGAAGTAGAGCACAGAAGTCCATGGAATATCAGTGTTGAGCACATAGGTCAAAGAAATCCTAATATAACTCAACCAAACAAAACCTAGTCAAACGTAATATATTCCAAGCTAACGTGCCGCAACCAGTAGTGCTGGCCTCCGTAGAGCGAAGTGGAGCGTAATAGAGGAGAGTAGAGAGCAGAAATCCATAGAAACTTAGAGTATATCAGAGAAATCGAAGCTATCCAAACATGACCACAGCTAACATAGCCCAGCCAAACGTACCCTCTCTCAACCTACCGTATCCAGATCACTGTCAGTGGCTTCCCGAGAGCAAAGCAGGTCATAATAACGAACAGTAGAGCGCAGAAATCCACCGAATAGCAGTGTATAGCACAAAAGTCGAAGGTACCACAACCTGTCCCGAACTAACCTTACCTAACCAAGCGTAGCACAGCTCAGCGCAACTTCCACCGCTCCTGATCACCCAGAACCAAGATGAACAGGCTAGAGCACAGTGGATTACAGAAATCAACCGAATAACAGTGTATAGTACGAAAGCCGATATTATCCTCACCAAACATAGCCTATCCTGACAAAACCAATCCTAACGTAGCAGAGCCTAACGTGCCACACCCACAATTGCTCGCCCCCCCACAGACGAGGAGAGTATAGTAGAGTAATGTAGAGCGCAGGAATCCACTGAATAGCAGTGTATATCACGAAAGTCAAAGATATACCATTCTAACTAGACCTAGCCTGACCTAAAGGAACGTAGAACAGATGAACATAACGTGCCGCGACTACTACTACTGGCCTCTCCGGACCCAAGCATAATGTAGTACAGCAGAGTGTATCGCAGGAATCCATCGAATAACAGTGTATAGTACGAAGGTCAAAGCTACCGTGACTAAACTTAACCAAACCTGACATAACCAAACGTAACTTAACTAAACCTGACTTGCCACGACCACTGCTGCTCGCCTCCCCAGAGTCGAGCAGAGTGCAGCAGAGCCATGCAGAGTGCAGAGATCCACCGAATAGCAGTTTATAGCACAAAAGTTTAAGAAATCTTAACCGAGCCTTCCCAACCTAACATAAAGGGACGTAACCTTCCTCACGCTATCGTGCCGAGACCTCTATTACTGGACACCCCAGAGACAGGCAGAACATATTATAGCACACGAGAGCGCAGAGAACCTCAGAATGGCGTCGTATAGCGCAAAGGACATGGTATCCTATCCTAACCTAGCTAAACGTAGCTTAACCGAATGTAACCTAACACAACCCAACATGACGAGGCCACTACTGCTGGCCTCCACATGTAGAAGCAGAATGTAGTGGAGCACAGCAGTGCGCAGAAAACCACCGCATTGCAGTGAATTGCACAAGACTCAAAGTTGCCTACTCCAACCTAGCCAAACTTAACATACACAAACGTAACATAACTCAACCCAAATTGACGAGACCACTACTGAAGACCTCCACATAGCGAAGCAGAGAATATTAGAACGCAGTAGAGCGCAGACGTCGGAGGATAGCAGTGTATAGCACAGATATCTAAACTACCCTATCCTAACCTCACCAAACGTAATATATCCAAACGCGTCATAGCTCAACCTAACGTGCCGAGACCATTGTTGCTGGTCTCCGCTGAGCCAGGCAGAATATACTAGGGAGCAGCGTAGCGCGGAAATTAGCCGCATTGCAGTGCATAGCACAAAAGTCAGATATATCCTGACATGACCTTACCTGACCTTACCTATCCAAACGTAGTGTATCTATGCATAACGTGGCGAGGCCTATATTGTTGGCATCCCCAAAGCCAGGCAGTGCACGCTATAGAACATTAGAGTGCAGAAATCTACCGAATTCCATTGAATAGCACAGTGGTCAAAGTAGCCTCTCCTAACCTAGCCAAGCGTAACACACACAAACGAGGCTTAGTTCAACTCTACATGACCAGACCACTATTGCTGGCCTGCACAGAGAAAAGCTAAACGTACTGCAGCACTGTAGTGCGCAGAAATCTACCGAACTGCAGCGAACATTGCGAAAGTCACATATATCCTAACCAAACCTGACCTAACCAGGCCCAAACAAGCGCAGCGTAGCTCAACGCAACCTGCCGCAACCAAAGCATCTGGCCTCCCCGGAGCAAAGCAGAATGTAGTAGAGAAGAGTGGATTACAGGTGTGCACCGAAAAGCAGTGTAAAGCACGAAAGACAAGGTATCCTACCATAACCTAGCTAAACGTAACACAACCGAATGTAACCTAACTCAACCAAACATGAAGAGGCCACTACTGCTGGCCTCCACGTGTAGAAGCAGAATGTAGTGGAGCACAGTAGTGCGCAGAAAGCCACCGCATTGCAGTGAATTGCACAAGAGTCAAGGTAGCCTATTCCAACCTAGCCAAACGTAACATACACAAACGTAACATAACTCAACCCAAATTGACGAGACCACTACTGAAGGCCTCCACAGAGCGAAGCAGAGAATATTAGAACGAAGTAGAGCGCAGGAGTCGGTGGATAGCAGGGTATAGCAAAGATGAGTATCTATACTGTCCTAACCTCGCCAAACGAAACACAGCCAAACCAGGCATAGCTCAAACTATCGTGCCGAGACAACTATTGCTGGCCTCCCGAGAGCCAAGCAGGATATACTAGAGCGTAGCAGGGCCAGGAAATACACCGCATTGCAGTGCATAGAACAAAAGTCGAACATATCCTGCCATAAGCAGACCATACGCTACCTAACCAAATGCAGTGTATCTAAGCATAAAGTGACGAGACCAATATTGCTCGCATCCTCAGAGCCAAGCAGAGCACAATAGAGCATATTAGGGCGCAGAAACCTACCGCATAGCAGTGAATAGCACGAAAGTCAAAATTGCCTGTCCTAACCTCAGCAATCGTAACATCCAAACGCAACCCAACTCTACCCAAAGTGACGAGACCCCCTTCGCTGGCCCCACAGGTACATGCAGAATGTACTAGAGCACATTAGTGCGCAGAAATGCACCGCATTTCAGTGGATAGCCACAAAGCCGTACATATCGTAACTTAACCTGTCCCAACCTAACCAAACGAAACGTAGCGTAGCACAAAATAACGTGCCGCGACCACTGCGCCAGGGCCCCCAGGTCCAAGCAGAATGCATTAGAGCACAGTAAATCACAGAAATCCACCGAATGCCAGTGTAAAGCACGAAAGTCGAAACTATCGTAACCAAATATAGCCTAACCTGACCTAACCAATCGTAAAATAATTCAACCTAACGTGCCGCGACCACTATTGCTGGCCTCCGCAGAGCCAATCAGAACACATTAGTGGAGAGCAGAAAGCAGGAGTCCATATAATCCCAGTGTATATCAGAAACTCAAAGCTACCCAAACCTAATCCAAACCAAGGCAGCATACCCAGACGCAGCATATCTCAATCTAGCGTCCCGTGACAGCTACTGCTGCCCCCCCCCCCCATAGAGCCAAGCAGAACACTTAAGTGGTGAGTAGAAGGCAGGAGTCCATAGAACTGCATGTATAACAGAAAAGTCAGACCTGCACGTACCTAACCCAAACCAACGGAACACATCGAAACGTAGCCTATATCAACCTATCATATCGAGACCGCAATTGCTGCCATCCCCAGAGCCAACCAGTACATACTAGGGGACAATAGACCGCAGAAATCCACCGAATAGCACCGTACAGCAAAAAAGCTAAAGTCATCCTACCCAAACTAAGAAAAACCCTAAATACCCGAGCGTAGCCTGACCCAACATAACGTGCCGAGGCCACCTTTGCTGACCTTGCCAGATCCATGCCAAAAATAATAGAGCACTGCAGGGCTTAGAAATACACCTAACAGCAGACAATAGCACTAAAGTCCTAGCTATCCACTCATTACTTAGAGGATAGTAACGTAACCGAACGTAACCCAACTCAACCTATCGTGCTGCGACCACTTTTACTGGCCTCCTCAGAGTCAAGCGGAACACGTTATTGGGGAGCAGAAGGCAGAAATCTATATAATCGCAGTATACATCTGGAAAGTCAACGCTACCCAAGCCTAACCCAAACAAGCAGGACATAATCAAACATAGCCAGACTCATCGTAACGTGCCGAGAAGGCCATTGTTGCCCTCCCCTGAGCCCAGCAGGACATACTGGAGCATAGTAGATCGAAGAAATCCCACGAATAGTAGTGTACATCTCAAAAGTTAAAGCTATCATTACGAAACGAAGCCTAAGCCAACCCATCCGCACGTAGCCTGACTCATCGTAACGTCCCGAGACCACCCTTGCTGTCCATGCTAGAGCCAAACTGATAATGTTAAAGCACTGTAATGAGCAGATATCCACACAATAGCAGGCTATAGCACAAAAGTCAAGGATACCCTCTCCCAACATAAACCGTAGCGTACACAAACGTAACATAACTCAAGCTAACGAGCCGAGACCGCTGTTTTTGCCTTCCCCAGAACCAACCTGGACATGGTAGAGCACAGCAGATCGGAAAAATCGACGGAATAGCAGTATACACCTCAGAAGTTAGAGGTATGCTGACCAAACTTTACCTGACACAACCTTACCGAACGCAGCCTGACACAACATAACGTTTCCAGACCACTATTTCTGGCCTTCCCGATGGCAAGCTGAAAGTATTAGAGCACTCCAGGGCGCAGAAATGCACTTATCAGCAGACCTTATCACTAAAGTCAAAGCTACCTCCTCCTCACTTAACCAAATGCAACGTAAGCAAACGTATCATCAGTCAACCTAACGTGCCGCGACCACTATTGCTGGCCTCCCCTGAGCCGGGCAGAACAAATTAGTGGAGAGTAGGACGCAGAAATCCATTGAATCGCAGTGTATATCTGAAAAGTCATACCCACTCAAGCCTAACCCAATACTACAGAGATTAGCCGATCGTAGCATAACTAAACCTAATGAGACGAGACCGCTATTGCTGCCCTCCCCAGAGGCAGGACGGATATACTAGAGCACTGTAGAGCGCAGATGTCCACAGAATGGCAGCGTATAGCGCAAAAGGTAAAGACATACTGTTCAAACTTTGCCTAACCCAACCTGACCGAACGTAACCTGAATCAGCATATTTCGTCCAGACCAATATTTCTGGCCTTTCTAGAGCAAGGCTGAAAGTAGCAGAGCTCTGTAGGGCGCAAAAATACAACTAATAGCAGAGTATAGCACTAGAGACAAAGCTATCCTCTCGTAGCCTAACCAATCCTAACAAAACCGAACTTAACATAGCCCTACCTTACGTGCCACGAACAGAGATGCTGGCGCCCCCAGAGCCAACAGAACACATTAGTGGAGAGTAGATAGCAGTAATCCATAGAATCGCAGTGTATATCGGGAAAGTCGGAGCTACACAAACCAAACCCAAGCAAGCGGAAGATAATCGAACATAGCCCGACTCATCCTAACGCGCACAGACCGCTATTGCTGCCCTCCCTTGAGCCAGGCAGGAAATACTAGAGCACAGTAGAGCGCAGAAATCTATCGAAAAGCAGTGTACAGCACTTTAGTAGAGCTATAATAACCAAATTTAGCCTATCCCATCCTAACCGAACGTAATCTGGCACATCGGAACTTGCCGAGACAGCTATTGCTGGCCTTCTCGCAGCCAAGCTGAAAAGATTAAAGCACTCTAAGTCGGAGAAATCCACCTAGTAGCAGACTATATCAATAAAGTCAAAGATATCCTCTCCTAACCTAGGCAATGATAACGTAACCAAACGTAACCTAACCCAACCTAGCGTACCGCGACCACTACTGCAGTCCTCCCCAGAGCCCAGCAGAACACATTAGCGGAGAGAAGAACGCAAGAATCCATAGTATCGCAGTGTATATCAGAAAAGACAAAGCCACACATACCTCACCCAAACAAACAGAACAAAGCCAAACATAGCCTAACTAAATGTAACGTGCCGTGGCCGCTGTTGCTGCCCTCCACAGAGCCAAGCAGGACATACTAGGGCACAGTAGAACGCAGAGGTCTACCGAATAGCAGTGGACAGCACAAAAGTTAAATCTATCCAGACCATACTGAGTCTAACCCAACATAACCGAACGTAACTTGACCAAACCTAACGTGTTGTAACCACTACTGCAGGCCTCCACAGATCCAAGCAGCGCACGTTTGTGGAGATTGGGACGCAGAAATCCATAGAATCGCAGTGTACAACGGAAAAGTCACAGCTATCCTAGCCTAACCCAAACAAATAGAAAGTAGCCAAACATGGCCTAACTCAGACTAACGTGTCGCGACCGCTATTGCTACCCCCGCCAGAGCCAACCAGGTCATACCACAGCACAGAAGGGCGCAGAACTGCACGGAACATAAGCGTACAGCACGAAAGTTAAGCTGCCCTGACCAAACTCAGACTGATCCAACCTAACCAAACGTCACCTAACCCAGCGTCACGTGCCGAGACCACTGTTGCTGGCCTCTCCAGAACCAAGCAGAACACACTTGTGGGCATCAGAACGCAGAGATCCATATAATCGCAATGTATATCTGTATAGTCAAAGCTACCCTAACCTAACCCAAACCAAGGGGACATATCCAAACATAACCTAACTCAATCTGACGAGCCGAGGCCGCCATTGCTGCACTCCCAAGAACCAAGCAGGGCATACCAGAGCACAGTTCAGGGCAGAAATCTACCGAATGGATGTGTACAGCACAAGATATGAAGCTATCCTACCCAAACATATCCTAACCCAAGCTAACCGAACGAAGCTTGACTCAACATATCGTACCGAGGTCACTCTTGCTGTCCTTCCCACAGCAAAGCTGAAAATATTAGAGCACTGTCGGGCGCAGGGGTTCACCTAATAGCAGACCATATCTCTAATGTCAAAGCTATCCTCTCCTAGCCAAACCAAACGTAATATAGACGAACATGGTTTACCATATCCTAACCTGCCGCGACAACTATTGATGGCCTCCGCAGAGGCAAGCAGAACACATTATTGGAGAGTAGAACGCAGATATCCATAGAATGGCAGTGTATTTCAGAAGAGCCATAGCTACATACACCTAACCCAAACCAACGGATCATATGCAAACATAGCATAACACAAGCTAACGTGCCGAGACCGCTATTGCTGGCCATACCAGAGCCAAGCATGACATACTAGATCCAGCAGAGCGCAGTGCATATCAGAAGAGTCAACGCTACATAAGCCGAACCCAAACCAACAGGGCATAACCAAACTTAGCCTAACACAACCTAACGTGCCGAAACAGCTACTGGTAAACACGCCCCCCCCCCAGAGCCAAGCAGGACATACTAGAGCACAGTAGGCGCTGAAGTCAACCGGACAGCAGTGAACAGCACAGAAATTACTGCTATTCTAGCCAAACATAGCCTAACCCAACCTAACCGAACATAACATGGCCCAACGTATCGTGTCGAGACAAGTATTGATGGCCTTCCCAGAGCCAAGCTGAAGATACTAAAGCACTTTAGGGAGCAGAAATCCACCTAATAGCAGACTACAGCACCAAAATCAAAGCTAACCCCTTCTAACATAACCAACCGTAGCATAACTCAAACTAATGTGCCGAGACCGCCATATTTGCCCTCCCCAGAGTCAAGCTGCTCATACTAGAGCACCATAGATCCAAGGAATCCACCGAATATCAGTGCATAAGACAAAAGTCAAAGCCATACTAACCAAACATAGCCAAACCTGACATAACAAAACGTAACGTGACTCAAACAAACGTTCCAGGAACAACATTCCTGGCCTTCCCAGGGACGAGCAGAGTATAATAGAGCACAGTAGAGCGCAGAAGGCCACCATATAGCAACTTACTGCACAAAAGGCAAAGATATTCTATCCTAACCAGGCATAAACTGACATAACCAAACGCAGTCTAACTAAACCTATCGAGACGAGACATCTACTGCTTACCTCCGAGTGCCAAGCAGAACATATCCGAGGACAGTAGAGCGCAGAGATCCACCTAATAGCAGTGTACAACACAAAAGTCGAATTCTTCCTAACCAAACGTAACATAATCTAACCAAGCCTAACGTAACATAATTCAACCTATCGTGCCACGACCGATATTGCTTTTCTCTCCAGAGTCTAGCAGAGTATAGTAGAGCAATGAAGAGCGCAGAAATAGACGGACTTGCAGCGTATAGCGCAAAAGCCAAAGTAATCCTCTCGTAACCTATTAAAACGTAACATGATCGAACGTAACCTAACTTAACCTAACGTGCCTACACCATTATTGCCGACCTCCACAGAGACAAGCAGAATATACTAGAGCATAGTAGAGCGCAGAAATGCAACGCATTAAAGTGTAAAGCTGAAAAGTAAAGGAGATCCTAACATAGACTGACCTAATCTAACCTAGCCAAATGTAATAAATTCCAACCTAACGTGCCTAGCCAAATATTCCTGGTCTCCGGACCGCCAAGCAGGGCATATTAGGGGAGAGTAGAGCGCAGAGGTTCGTTCAACACACAGCACAGAAGGGCGCAGAACTGCACGGAACATAAGCGTACAGCACGAAAGTTAAGCTGCCCTGACCAAACTCAGACTGATCCAACCTAACCAAACGTCACCTAACCCAGCGTCACGTGCCGAGACCACTGTTGCTGGCCTCTCCAGAACCAAGCAGAACACACTTGTGGGCATCAGAACGCAGAGATCCATATAATCGCAATGTATATCTGTATAGTCAAAGCTACCCTAACCTAACCCAAACCAAGGGGACATATCCAAACATAACCTAACTCAATCTGACGAGCCGAGACCGCCATTGCTGCACTCCCAAGAACCAAGCAGGGCATACCAGAGCACAGTTCAGGGCAGAAATCTACCGAATGGATGTGTACAGCACAAGATATGAAGCTATCCTACCCAAACATATCCTAACCCAAGCTAACCGAACGAAGCTTGACTCAACATATCGTACCGAGGTCACTCTTGCTGTCCTTCCCACAGCAAAGCTGAAAATATTAGAGCACTGTCGGGCGCAGGGGTTCACCTAATAGCAGACCATATCTCTAATGTCAAAGCTATCCTCTCCTAGCCAAACCAAACGTAATATAGACGAACATGGTTTACCATATCCTAACCTGCCGCGACAACTATTGATGGCCTCCGCAGAGGCAAGCAGAACACATTATTGGAGAGTAGAACGCAGATATCCATAGAATGGCAGTGTATTTCAGAAGAGCCATAGCTACATACACCTAACCCAAACCAACGGATCATATGCAAACATAGCATAACACAAGCTAACGTGCCGAGACCGCTATTGCTGGCCATACCAGAGCCAAGCATGACATTCTAGATCCAGCAGAGCGCAGTGCATATCAGAAGAGTCAACGCTACATAAGCCGAACCCAAACCAACAGGGCATAACCAAACTTAGCCTAACACAACCTAACGTGCCGAAACAGCTACTGGTAAACACGCCCCCCCCCCAGAGCCAAGCAGGACATACTAGAGCACAGTAGGCGCTGAAGTCAACCGGACAGCAGTGAACAGCACAGAAATTACTGCTATTCTAGCCAAACATAGCCTAACCCAACCTAACCGAACATAACATGGCCCAACGTATCGTGTCGAGACAAGTATTGATGGCCTTCCCAGAGCCAAGCTGAAGATACTAAAGCACTTTAGGGAGCAGAAATCCACCTAATAGCAGACTACAGCACCAAAATCAAAGCTAACCCCTTCTAACATAACCAACCGTAGCATAACTCAAACTAATGTGCCGAGACCGCCATATTTGCCCTCCCCAGAGTCAAGCTGCTCATACTAGAGCACCATAGATCCAAGGAATCCACCGAATATCAGTGCATAAGACAAAAGTCAAAGCCATACTAACCAAACATAGCCAAACCTGACATAACAAAACGTAACGTGACTCAAACAAACGTTCCAGGAACAACATTCCTGGCCTTCCCAGGGACGAGCAGAGTATAATAGAGCACAGTAGAGCGCAGAAGGCCACCATATAGCAACTTACTGCACAAAAGGCAAAGATATTCTATCCTAACCAGGCATAAACTGACATAACCAAACGCAGTCTAACTAAACCTATCGAGACGAGACATCTACTGCTTACCTCCGAGTGCCAAGCAGAACATATCCGAGGACAGTAGAGCGCAGAGATCCACCTAATAGCAGTGTACAACACAAAAGTCGAATTCTTCCTAACCAAACGTAACATAATCTAACCAAGCCTAACGTAACATAATTCAACCTATCGTGCCACGACCGATATTGCTTTTCTCTCCAGAGTCTAGCAGAGTATAGTAGAGCAATGAAGAGCGCAGAAATAGACGGACTTGCAGCGTATAGCGCAAAAGCCAAAGTAATCCTCTCGTAACCTATTAAAACGTAACATGATCGAACGTAACCTAACTTAACCTAACGTGCCTACACCATTATTGCCGACCTCCACAGAGACAAGCAGAATATACTAGAGCATAGTAGAGCGCAGAAATGCAACGCATTAAAGTGTAAAGCTGAAAAGTAAAGGAGATCCTAACATAGACTGACCTAATCTAACCTAGCCAAATGTAATAAATTCCAACCTAACGTGCCTAGCCAAATATTCCTGGTCTCCGGACCGCCAAGCAGGGCATATTAGGGGAGAGTAGAGCGCAGAGGTTCGTTCAACGGCCGTGTATAGCACGAAAGTCAGAGATATCCAGTCCTAACACAAACAAACCTAAACTAACGAAACGTAACCTGACACATCCCAGTGCGCGACGGCCACCTTTTCTGGAATTCCTAGAGCAAAGCGGGGAACATTACATCACAGCAGAGGGCAGAATTCCACCGGATAACAGCGTACAGCGCATACGACATAACTATCCTATCGCAATGTATCCAAACGTGACCTAACCAAACGAAGCGTAACACAACCTAACATGCCGCGACCAAGGTTACTTGCCACCCCAGAGACAAGCAGATGCCAGTAGAGCAACGCAGAACGCAAATATCAACCGAATATCCGTGTATAGCACAAAAGTCAAAGTCATCACAACCATCGTAACGTAACCCAACAAGGCTTGCCGCGTCCGCTGTTGCTAACCTTCCAAGAGGCAAGCGGATGATAGTAGAGCAACGCAGAGCGCAGGTATCGGCGGAATAGCGGTGTATAGCCCAAATGTGAAAGCCATCCTGACAAAACCTAACCTAGCCTGACATAACCGAACGTAACCCAGCAGAACCTAACGTGCCTATGCCACCATTTCTGATCTACCCAGAGCAAAGCATAACACATTAGAGCAGAGTACAGCGCTGAAATCCAACGGATAGAAGTGTATAGCACTAAAGTGTAAACCATCCTATCATAACCAAACCATACGTAACATAGCCAAACGCAACATATCTCAACCTAACGTGCCGAGATCACCACTGCTGGCCTCGCCATAGCCAAGCAGTGCATATTAAATCACAGTCGATTGCAGGAAACACCGGTATAGCAGTTTGTGGCACAAAAGTTGGAGTTACCCTGACTGAGCCTAGCCTAACCGAACCTGACAGAACGTAGCCTGACTCCTCATAACGTGCCCAGACCACACTTACTGGCTTTGCCAGAGCCATGCTGGAAATACTTGGGCCCTGGAGGGAGCAGAAATCAAACCTAATAGCAGAATACAGCAGTAAAGTCAGAGCTATCCCCTCCTAAACCGACCAATCGTGAAATAACCAATCGCAACCTGGCTCAACCTAACCTGCCGCTACCACTATTGCTGGCATCCCCAGAGCCAAGCAGAACACGTAAGTATAGAGTAGACAGCAGAAATCCATACAATCGCAGTGTCCATCAGAAAAGTCAGAGCTATCCATGCCTGACCCAGAACAACGGAACACAACCAAACGTAGCCTGACACAACCTAACCGAACGTAACATGACACAATGGAGCGTGCCGAGACCACTGTTGCTGGCCTTGCCAGAGCCAAACTGAAAATATTAGAGCACTGTAGGGCGCCCAAATCCTCCTAATTGCAGACAATAGCGCTAAAGTCATAGTTATCCTCAACTAACCTGATCAAACTTAACACAACCTATCGGAACCTAACTGGACCTAACGTGCCGCGACAACTATTGCTGGCCTCCCCAGAGTCAAGCGGAACACGATTGTGGAGAGTAGAACGTAGAAAACCATATAATCGCGGTGCATATCGGAAAGGTCAGAGTCACCCAAACCAAAGCCAAACAACTGAGCATTGTCAAACATATCCTAACCGTATCTAACGTGCCGAGACCGCTAGTATTGCCTTCCCAAGAACCAAGCTGGGCACAATAGAGCACGGCAGGGTGCTGAAATCCACCGACTAGCAGTGTATAGCACAAAAGGTAAATCTATCGTTTCCAAACTTATCCTGAGCCAACATAATCGAATGTAATGTGCGACAATGCAACGTGCAGAGGCCACTATTGCTGGCCATCCCAGCGCCAATCTGAAGCCACTAGAGAACTGTATGGCGCATGAATTCATCGAATAGCAGATGATAGCGCTGAAGTGAAAGCTATCCTCTCCTAACATAACCAAACGTAACATAACCAAACGTAAAGAAACTCAACCTAACGTGCCGCGACCACTATTTTTGGCCTCCACAGAGCTAGGCAAAACACATTAGCAGAGAGTAGAACGCAGAAATCCATATAACCGCAGTGTACATCAGAAAAGTCGTAGCTACCGAGGCATAACCGAAACCAACTGAAAATAACCGAAAGTAGCATAAATGAACCTTACGTGCCGAGACCGCCATTGCTGCCCTTCCCCAGAGCCAAGCTGGACATACTAGAGCACTGTAGCCCGCACATATCCTCCGCTTAGCAGTGTACAGCACAAAAGTAGAAGCTAACCTGACCAAACATAGCCTGACCCAACGTAATCGAACGTAGCGTGTCTCACCATAACGAGCCGAGGCCACTATTGCTGACCTTGCCAGAGCCAAGCTGAAAATATTAGAGCACTAAAGAGCGCACAAATCCACCCAAAAGCTGCATACAGCGCAAAAGTCGAAGCTATCCTGACCAATCATTGCCTAACCCATCCTAGCGAACGAAACTTGACACAACATGAGGAGCCGAGACCGCAGTTGATGGCCATCCAGAGCCAAGCTGGAAATATTAAGGCACTGTGGAGAGCAGAAATCCAGCCTATAGCAGACAATGCACAAAGTCGAAGCCATCCTCTCGTAACCTAACCAACCGTAACATAGGAAAACTTATCCCAACACAACCTAACGTGCCGCGACCACTATTGCTGCCCTAGCCAGAGTCAAGCAGAACATATTGGTGGAAAGTAGAACGCAGATATCCAGTAATCGCAGTGCACATCGGGAAGGTCAGTGTTAACCAACCCTAACCCAAACCAACAGAACATCACCAAACATAGCCTAACTCGTCCTATCGTGCCGAGACCGCCATTGCAGCCCTTCCGAGAGTGAAGCACAGAGTATTATGGCACATTAGAGCGATGAAATCCGTGGAATAGCAGTGTATAGCACAAAAATCGAAATAGGCTCCCCCAACCAAACCAAACGCAACGTATACGAACGTAACCTAGCACAACCTAACATGACGATACAACTACTGCTGGCATCTACAGAGACGGGCAAAATGTACTGTTGCACAGCAGTGCGCAGAGATCAGCCGCATTTCAGAGAACAGCACAAAAGCCATAGATAACCTGGCATACCCTGATCTAACCTATCCTAACCAAACGTAGCATAACTCAACATATCGTCCCGCGACCACTACACCTGAACTCCCCATAGCCTAGCAGAATACAGTAGAGCACAGTAGAGCACGGAAGTCCACCGAATGGCAGTGTATAGTACGGAAGTCAAAGCTACCCTTACCAAACATAGCATAACCTTACCAAACCAAACGTGACCTACATCAACCCACCGAGACGCGGCCGCTATTGCTCGACTCCATAGAGCCGAGCAGAGTATAGTAGAGCAATGTAGAGCACAGAAATCCACCGTGCAGCTGCATATAGCACAAAAGTCGAGGATAACGCAACCTAACCTGGCATAAGCAAACCTAACAAAACCTAGTCTATCTCAAGGTAACGTGCAGCGACCGTTATTGACGGCCTTCGTAGAGAAAAGCAGAGCATATTGGAACACATTAGAGTCCAGAAATCCACCGAATAGCGGTGTATATCACAAATGTCAAAGTGGCCCATCCCAACCTAGCCAACCGTAACACAACCAAACGGGACACAAACCAACCGAACACGACGCGACCGCTTTTGCTGGCCACCCCAGAGCAAAACAGAACATATTGCAGCGCAGTAGGGCGCAGGAACCCTACCAACATCATTGAATGGCACAAAGGTCTACTATAGTCTGCTCTAATAAAGCTAAACTTGTCAGATGCAAACGTAGCCTAGGCAAGACTAACTCGCCTTGGCCACCATTGCTGACCATCCCATAGGCAAGCAGAAAATGCTATAGAGCAGTATATAACAGAAATCGGTGGATAGCGGTGCACATCACAGGTGTCTAAGCTACTCTACCTCAACCTCACCAAACGTAACCTAACAAGACGCAACATATAGCAGCCTAACGTGCCGTAACAACCTTTGCGAGCCTGGCCAGAGCCAAGAAGAATATGTTGGAACACAGTAGAGCGCAGTTATCCGCGGGTAGCAGTGTATAGCACAAAAGTCTAGACTATCCTCTCCAGTCAAAATCAAACGTTTCCTAACACAACCTATCGTGCCGAGGCCACTATAGCTAGCCTCCCGAGCTCCAAGCAGAATAAACTACAGCGCAGCAGACCGCAGAAGTAAACCGCATTGCAATGTATAGCACAAAACTTCAAGATATCCAAACACACACTGACCTAACCTAACCTCACCGACCGTAGAATAGCTCAAAATGACTTGCAGCGGTCACTGCTCCTGGCCTCCCCTGAACCAAGCAGAGTGTAGCAGAGCGAGGTAGATCACAGAAAACCACCAAATTACTGGGTATAGCACGAAGGTAGTAGCGACAATAACCAAACGTAGACCAACCTAACCTAATCAGTCGTAACATAGCCTAACCTAACGTGCCGCGGCCATTATTGGTCCAACCTCACGGTCGAGCAGTGTATAGTAGAGCAACGTAGAGCGAAGAAATCCTCAGAATAGCATTGTATACCACAAACGTGGAGATATCCTTACCTAACCTGACATAATCTAGCCTAAAAGGATGTAGCATTGCTGAACATAACGTGCGGCGACCACTTCTCCTGGCCTAACCGGAGCCAAGCATAAGGTAGTAGAGCAGAGTGAATCATAGAAATCCACCTGACAACAGTGTACATCACGAAAGTCAAATGTAACCAGACCGAGCTTGACATTACCTAACCTACCCAAACGTAACATGACGCAACCTATAGTGCCGAGACCACTATTGCTGGCCCCGCCAGAGCCAAGCAGAAAATACTGAAGCACAGTAGAGAGCAGTTACTTGCGGAAAGCGGTGTATAGCGCAGAAGCCTAAAATATCCCATCATAACCGCACCAAACGTAACATATCCAAACTTAACCCAACTCAAACTAACATGACGAGACCATTATTGGTGGCCACCACAGATACAAGCAGAATGTACTAGAGCACAGTAGTGCGCAGAAATCCACCGCATTGAAGTGAATGTCACCAAAGTCGTAGATATCGAAAATCTGACCTAACCTAACCTCGCCGAGCGTAGCATAGCTGTATATATCTTGCCGCGACCACTACTGCAGCCCTCGAATGATCCCTGCAGAATGCAGCATAGCACAGTAGATCAGAGACATCCACCGAAAAACAGTGTATAGTACGAAAGTAGTAGATATCCTAACCAAACTTAACCAGCCTAACATAACCAATCGCAACATAACTCAACCTAGCGTGCCACGGCCACAATCGCTCGCCCCCCAGAGTCGAGCAGATTATAGCAGAGCAATGTAGAGCGCAGAAGTCCACCGAATAGCAGTGTATAGCACTCAAGTCGAAGATATCTCAACCCAACCTGACATAACCTAACGGAAAAGGACGTAGCGTTGCTCAATATAACGTTCCGCTACCACTGCTCCTGCCTTCCCCAGAGCCAAGCAGAACGTAGCAGAGCACCTTACATCTCTGATATCCAGAGAATCACAGTGTAGAGCACGGAAGTCAGAACTATCCTAACAAAACTTATCCTCCCCTAACCTAACATAACAGAACCAAACGTACCCTAACTCAACCTAACGTGATACGGCCGCTGTTGCACACCTCTCCAGAGTCCAGCAGATTACAACAGAGCAAGGTGGAGCGCAGAAATCCACCGAATATCATTGTATGTCACAAAAGTCAAAGAATTCGTAACCATGCCATTTCTAACGTACCCTAACGTATCGTAACATATCTCAACCTAACGTGCCGGTACCACTATGACTGGCCACCCCAGAGCCAGGCAGAGCATGTTGGAGAGCATTAGGCAGCAGATATCCGCCGAACGGCAGTGAATGGCACGAAAGTCTAAGATACACTGTCCTAACATGACAAAGCTTGTCACATGCAAACGCAGCCTAACTAAGGCCAAAGCTCCGACGCCACTATAGCTGGCCTGCGCAGTGACAAGCGGAGAATATTAGGATGAAGTTGGGCGCAGAAGTCGGAGGATAGCAGTGTACAGTACAGATGTCTAAACTATCCTGCCCTAACCTCACCGAACGTAACGTAACCAAACGTGCCATAGCTCCACGTAACGAGCCGAGACCACTAGGGCTGCCCCCCCCCCAGAGCCAAGCAGAATATACTAGGGCACAACAGAGCGCGGAAATCCACCGCATTGCAGTGCCCATCAAAAAACTCAAACATATCCTGACATAACCTGAGCTTACCTTACCCAACCAAACGTACTGTACCTAAACATAACGTGACGAGAACGACATTGCTGGCATCCCCAGTGCCAGGCAGAGAACACTAGAGGACATTAGAGCGCGGAGATGCTCCGAATAGTAGTGAGTAGCACAGCAGTCAAAGTAGTCGACCCTAACATAGCCAAACGTAATATACACAAAAGAAGCCTGAATCCACTTAACATGACCAGACCGCAATTGCTGGCCTCCACAAAGACAAGCAGAACGCACTAGAACACATTATTGCGCAGAAATCCACTGCACTGCAGTGAGTAGCACAACGGCCGCAGATATCCCAACCTATCCTGCCCTAACCTAACCAAACCGAACGTAGCGTAACTCAAAAGGACATGCCGTGACCACAGCTCATGGCCTCTACAGAGACAAGCAGAATGCAGTAGAGGGAAGAGGATCACAGAGACTCATGGGATGGCAGTGAAAAGCACAAGAGTCGAAGTAGCCCGTCATAATCTAGCCATACCTAACAGACGCAGTCGTAACCTAACTCAACCTATAATGGCCAGAGAATTATTCCTGACCGCGCCAGAGACAACTAGAGTATACTAGATCACAGCAGTTCGCAGAAATCCTCCACATTGCAGTGAATAGCACAAAAGTAGAAGGTACCTTACCATGACCTGACCTAACGTAACTAAACCACACGTAGGGTAACTCAAGCGAGGCAGAATACAGTGGAGGACAGTAGATCATGGGAACCCGTCGGATAATAGTGTTTAGCACGATGGTCGAGGCCACCATAAGCAAACATAGCCTAACATAGCATAATCAAGCGTAGCCCAAACCATCATGACGTGCCGCGGCTATTTCTGTCCTCCCCAGGGGCAAGCAGAATATTCTAGAGCAGAGTGGAGTGCAGAAATCCACTGAATAGCAGTGTATATCACGATGGTCAAAGCTAACCTTACCGAAACTTACCCAACATGAACTAACCAAACGTAACCTAACACAACCTAACGTACCGAGACCAATATTGCAGGAATTCCGAAGGTTAAGCATAATACACTGAAGAACAGTACAGCGCAGCGTTACCCCGAATAGCAGTATATAACACGAAAGTCTAGGTCAACATGGCCGAATATAACCCAGCCTGAACTAACCGAACGTAGACAAACCCAACACAACGTGCCGTGACCAATATCGCTTGCCCCCAGAGCCAAGCAGAGCATACTATAACACATTTGACCGCAGAAATCCACCGAAAGCAGTGATTAGAACAAATGTCGAAGTAGCTTATCCTAACTTAGTCATACCTAACATACCCGAACGTAGCCTAACTCAACCTAACATGACAAGAACACTATTGCTGCTCCCCCACTGAGACGCGGAGAATGTACTACAGCACAGTATAGCGCAGAAATCCACCGCATTGTAGTGAATAGCACAAAAGCCTTGGATACCCTTGCATAGCATGACCAAACCTAACCAAACCAGACGTAGCATAACTCAACCTAACGTGCAGCGAGCGCCACTCCTTGCATCCACATAGCCAAGCAGAATATAATAGAGCAGAGTCGACCACAGAAATAGACCGGAGTCGGGCGGAGTAGAGTTGAGAAATGTATAGCGCAGAAATCCACCGAGTAGCAGTGTATGGCACTAGAGTCCAAGAAACCCTAACCATTCCTTCCTAACATACCCTAACGAAACGTAACGCTACTCAAAATAACGTGCCGATATCACTATTACTGGCCACCCCATAGACAAGCAGATCATATTAGAGCACATTAGGGCGCAGAAACCCACAGAATTGCGGTGTATAGCACAAAAGGCAAAGTAGCATATCATAACCTATCCAAACATAACATAAAACGTAACCTCACTGAACCTTACACAATGGCTGGTGCCCTCAAGGTAAAGCAGAATATATTATAGGACTGTAGTGCGCAGAACCCCACATCATTGCAGTGAATGGCACAAAAGTCGAAGGTGCATTAACCTACCCTGACCTAACAACCTAACCAAACGTAACCCAACTCAACCTAACCTGCCGAGACCAAAATTACTGGCCACCACAGAGCCAAGCCGAGCATACTAGAGCACAGTGAAGCGCAGTAGTCCACCGAATAGCAGTATATAGCGCAAAAGTCAAAGCTATCCTGTCCAAACATAGCCAACCTTATCAGAACCAAACGTAACATATCTGAACCTAAAGCGCCCCAACAACAATTGCTGGCCTCCCCAGAGACACGCAGAATATACTCGAGCACAGTAGACGGCAGAATGCCTCCAAATAACACTGCATAGCGCAAGAGTCGAAGCTATCTTAACCGAACCCAACATAACCTAACCACACCAAACGTAACGGATGTCAGCCTAACATGCCAAGACAAAAAATGCTGGCCTCCCCAGACACAAGCAGTGCATATTAGTGTAATGTTGAAAGCAGAAATTCCCCGAATAGCAGTTTATATAACAGAGAGCAAAGCTACCATATCCTAACCTAACCAAACATAACATAAGCAGACATAACGTAACCCAACCTGATGGCCTAACGAACGCCAGGCAGAGTATAGCAGGCCACTGTAGGACGCTGATGTCTTCCGAATATCAGAGCATAGCGCAGGAGTTAAGGCTGCCTTAACCAAACCCTTCGAAATGTAGCCTACCCAAACGTAACATAACGCAACCAAACCTGCAGGGAGCTTTGCTCCTGTCGTCCACAGAGACAAGCAATGTGTGACAGCGCACTGAAGAGGGCTGAAATCCATAGGATAGCAGTGTGTAGCACAAAAGTCGAAGTTATACATGCCCAACATATCGCAACCTAACATAACCAAACGTAATGGAAACCTAACTAGCGTGCCGCGACCACCATTGCCGGCCTCCCTAGAGTAGAGCTGATAATAGTAGAGCAATGTAGAGCACAGAAATCCACCGAATAGCAGTGTATAGCTCAAGAGTCTAAGCTAAGCTGTCCTAACCTAACCAATCGTAACATAGCCAAGAGCATCGTACCTCAGACTAGCGTGCCGAGACCAGTACGGCTGGCCTACTCATAGTCAAGCAGAATACACTAGAGCAAAATAGAGCGCAGGAATCCACCGAATAGCGATGTATGGGACAAAAGTCAAAGCCGCCATAACCAAGCCTAACCCAACCAAGCAAAGTCAAACATAACCTAACTCAACATATTGAGACACGAACGCTATTTCTGGCCACCCCAGGGTCGAGCAGAGTATAGTAGGGCAACGCAGAGCGCAGAAATCCAACGAATAGCAGTGTAGAGCACAAAAGACGAAGCTACCCTGAGATAACCCAAGCCAAACTAAACTAACGAAATGCTATCTAAGCCAACCTAACGAGCCGCGACCAGAGTTTCTGACATCCTCTGAGACAACCAGAGCATATTGGGGGGTAGCAGAGCGCACAAATTCATAGAATCGCCGTGTACAGCGGAAAAGTCGAAGCTATCCGAACCTATGAAAAGCTAACATAAGATATCCAAACGTATACTATCTCAACTTAATGTGCCGATACCACTATTACAGGCTTCCACTGTGCCAAGCAGAACATACTTGCGCACGGTAGAGCGCAGGCGTCCACGTTATTACAGTGTACGGAACAGAAGTCAAAGGTATCACAAACTAATCAAAACAAGCTGAACCTAGCCGAACGTAACGTAGCTGAACCTATCGTGCCGAGACCACTATTGCTGACCTCCACAGAGACCAGTAGAGCATATTGGAGCACGGTAGGGCGCAGAAACCGACCGAATTGCAGTATATAGCCGAAAAGTCGAAGATATCCTCCCCTACCCTTGCCTGACCTAGCCTGACCAAACGTAGCCTAACACAAACCTTCATGCCACGATCACAATTGCTGCCCCCACCCCCCCCCCGAGTCGAGCACGGAATATTAGAGCAGTGCAGAGCTCAGGAATCCATTGAATTGCTGTGTTTAGCACAAAAGCCCAAGCTACTCTCTTCTAACCTATCCAAACGTAATGTAACCAAGCGTAACCTAACCCAACATAGCGTGCCGAGACCACTGTTGTTGGATTCCCCAGAGCCAACAAGAATATACTAGAGCAGGGCAGAGTGCAGAAAGCCTCCAAGGAGCAGCGAATAGCTTAAACGTCAAGGACATCCTGACCTTACCTCACCTTACCTAACATAAAGGAACGTAGACTAACTAAACCCAACGGGACGAGACCTGCATTGCTGGCCTCCGCACTGCGGGGCAGAACATGGCAGAGCACATTAGAGCGCAGAAGCCCACGGAACAGCGTTATATAGCTTTAACGCCAATGCTACCCTCTCAGAACCCAACCAAACGTAACACAATCAAACGCAGCTTAAATCAAGATAACGTGCCGGGACCACTACTACTGGCCTCCCCAGATTCTAGCAAAGTGTAGTAGAGCGATGTGGCGGGTAGAAATCCACCGAAAGCAGTGTAGAGCACAAAAGTCGAATATGCCCTGACGAAGTCTCGCATAACCTAGCCCAACCAAACGTAGCCTAACTCAAACTAACGTTCCGGTACCATTACTTCTGTCCCCCAGAGCAAAACAGGACTTGTTAGAGAAGAGTAGAGCGCAGAAGTATATCGTATGGCAGCGTACAGGCAAAAGAGTCAATACTGTCCTCTCCTGAACAAAGCCATCCTATCATAACCAAACCTAACCTGACGAAACCTGACGCGCCGAGACCCATATTGCTTGCAGCCTCAGAGCCAAGCAGAGCGGATTACAGCACAATAGAGCGCAGAAATCCACCGAATATCATTGAAAAGCATAATAGTCAAAGCCGTCCACCCCCACCCTAGCTAAACGTGACATAATCAAACGTAGCCTAAATCAAAGTAATGTGCCAGGACCACCATTACTGGCCTCCGCAAGGGACGAGCAGAGTATAGTGGAGCACCGTAGAGCGTAGTATTACGTAGAATAGCTGTGTAGAGCATAAAAGTCGTATCTACGCTATCCTAGGCAGTTCAAACGTAATACAACAAAGCTCAACCTAACTTAACCTAACGTGCCGAGACCACTATTACTGGAAACGCAAGAGCCAAGCAGAATATGCTAGGGCACGGTAGAGCGCGAACAGCCAGCGAATAGCAGCGTGTAGCACAATAGTCACATATAATCTAACCTAACCTGACAGAACCTAACACAAGCAAACGTGGGCTATCCAATCCTATCGTGCCGAGACCACTATTTCTGGCCTACCGAGCGCCAAGCAGAACATACTGGAGCACAGCAGAGCACAGATGTCCAACGTGTAGGATTGTCTAGCAGAAAGTCAAAGCCATCATAACCAAACCTAGTCCAACCTAGCCTAACCAAACATAATATTATTCAACCTATCGTGTCACGACCACTATTGCTGGCCGTCGCAAGGTCGAGCAGGGTATAGTAGAGTAGTGTTGAGCGCAGGTATCCAGCGAATAGCTGTGTATAGCGCAAAAGTCAAGGTCTTCCTGTCCTAACCTAACCAAACATAGCATAACCAAACGTAACATAACCAAACGTAACGTAACTCAACATAACGTACTGAGACCATTATTCCTGGCCTCCGCGGAGCCAAGCAGAACACACTAGAGAACAGTAGAGAGCAGAAATCGGCAACATATCAGTGAAAATCATAAAAGTGGAAGATATCCTGAATAATCCCAACCAAATCAAACTTAACCAAACGTAACCTAACCCAACCTAACGCGCCGCGGCCACTATTCCTGCTCTGCGCAGATCAAAGCACAGCATACTTCATCACAGTAATGCGCAGAAGTCCACCGAACAGCAGCGTGCATCACAATAGTCGAAGCTATCCTGGACTACGCTTACCAAGCATAGCATAAGCGAACATAACCCAACTTCACCTAACCGCGCTTCAACACTATTGCTGTCCTCCCCAGAGCGAATCAGAATACAATAGTGCGAAGTAGATCAGAGAAATCCGCGGCGTTGCAATGCAAAGCATAGAAGTCGATGATGTCTTGACAAAGCCTAACATAACCTAACGCAAACATACGTGACACAACCCATACTCACGTGTCTACACTCTTGCTGCTGGCCTCCCCATCGCGAAGCAGAACACATTATGGCAGAGTAGCGCGCAGAAGCCCATATGCTGTCAGCGCATATCACAAAGGCCAAAAATATCCCAACCTAGCCTGCCCTATTCTAACCTAAGCAAACGTAGCCTGACTCAACGTAACGCGCCGAGGTAACCATTTCTGGCCTCCCCAGGTGCAAGCAGAATATACTAGAGCACAGCAGGGCGCAGAAACCCACCTCATAGCAGTGAATAGCACAAAAGTAGATGATATCATAGCCGAACCAGACTTACCCTAAACAAACCAGACGTAAACTAAACAAACCCAACGAGCCGAGACCAGCGTTGCAGGTCTCCGCATCACCCAGCGGAGTGCGATAGCGCGCAGAAGAGCGCAGAAGTCCATAGAATAGCAGTGCGAAGCACAAAAGCCGAAACTGCCCTTATCTACCACAAATTATCCTAACAAAACCGAACGCAATCTGACACAACCTAACGTGCCGCGACCATCATTGCTGGCATCCCGAGAGCGGGGCAGAGCATAGTAGAGCAATGTAGAGCGTCGAAATTCACCGAATAGCAGTATATAGCTTAAAAGTCAAAGCTACCGACAATTAACATAACCAATCATAACAAACCAAAACGTAACCTAACACAACTTAACTTACTGCGAACGGTATTGCTGGCCTCCCCAGTGTCGTGCGGAGTATAATAGAGCACAGTAAAGCGCAGGAGTCCACCGAATAGCGGTCTGAACCAAGAAAATCAATGCTATCCAAACCTAACCCAAACATCGTAACCATACCAAATGTAGCCTAACTCAGCCCAACGAGCCGAGAACACAATTGCTGGCATCACGAGAGCCAAGCTGAGCATATTAGAGCACAGCAGAGCGCAAAAATGCACCGTGTAGCAGTGTATAGCATAAAAGCCAAAGCTAACATATCCTACACTAACAAAACGTAACATAAACAAACGTAGCATAACTCAACCTAGCGTGCTGTGACCACTATGACAGGCATCCCAAGAGTCGAGCGGACTATGTTAGGGCAATGTAGAGCGCAGAAATTCGCCGAATAGCAGTGTATAGCACAGAAGTCAAATCTGTCCTATCCTAACTTAACCAAACGTAGCACAACCAAACGCAAATTGACTCACGCAAACGTGACCCGGGAGCTATTGCGGGTCTCCACAGGGCCAAGGGGAACATAATAATGGAGAGTAGAGCGCGGAAATCCATAGAAACGCTGTGAACAACGAAAAAGTCGATGGTATCCAAACCCAGCCAAGGCTAACATAACCTAACCAAACGTAACGTATCAAAGCCTAACGTGCCGAGACCGCTATTACTGGCATCGACGGAGTCAAGCAGAACATGCCGGAGCACAGTATAGAGCAGAACTCCGCCGAATAGCAGTGTATGGCACAAATGTCAAAGATAACCCATCCTAACACAGCCAAAAGTGACATAACAGTACGTAGCCTAACACAACCTAAGGAGCCGAGACCACCATTGCTTGCCTCCCCATAGCCAAGCAGAATATACTAGAGATACGTCGAGCTCAGCAATGCGCCCCATTTCAGCGTGTAGCGCAAAAGTCAAGGATATTCCAATGTAACATGTCCTAACCGAATCTAAGCGAACGTAACCTAACTAAACATGACATGCTGAGAATACCATTGCTGTCCTAGACAGAGGAAGGCGACGCATACCAGAACAATGTAGTGTGCAGAAGTGCACCGAATAGCGGTGCATATCATGAAAGTCAAGGCTATACTATCCTAACATAACGAAATTTAATATAACCGAACGTTGTCTATCTCAACCTAACGTGCCGATACCACTATCGCTGGCATCCCCAGAACCATTCAGTGTATACCAGAGCACAGTAGAGCGCCGGAGCCCACCGAACAACAGTTTATGCCACGAAAGTGAAGGTAATCCAAACCTAACCCATACTAATGCAGCATAACCGAACGTAGCCTAACAGAACCTATCGTACGGAGATCGCTGTTAGTGGCATCCACCGAGTCGCGCAGAGTGTAGTAGAGCAATGTAGAGCGTAGAATACCACCGACTAGCGGTGTATAGGTCAAAGGTCAAAGCTATTCTGTCCTAACATGACCAACCGCAGCATTTTCATACCTAGCCTAGCACAATCTATCGAAGCACCACCACACTTCCTGGCCCCGCAGGGTCAAGCAGAGTGTAGTAGAGCGCACTAGAGCGCACAAAGCAACCAAATAGCAGAGCATAGCAGAAAACTCAAAGACTCCCTGACAAAACCTGACACAACCAAGCCAAACGAAACGTAACATAATACAACCGAACGTGCGGCGATCACAATTGCCGGCCTCCCCAGGGCCATGCTGAACCTATTAGATCAGAGTAGAGCGCAGGAATCCATAGAAACGCAGTGTAGAGCAGAAAAGTCAAAGATACACACACTTAACCCAAACTAACATATTCTAACATGACATAGCCAAACGGAACATAACGTGCCGCGACCACAGTTGCTGGCACCCACAAAGCCCAGCGGGTTGTAGTAGAGCAATGTGGAGCGCCGAAATCCACCGAATAGCAGTGTATAGCACAATCGTTGATGCCACCCTGACCAAACTTAGCCTAACACAACCTAACCGAACGTAACATGACTCAACATAACACATCGCATTGCAGAGCATATTAGAGGCGAGTAGATCGCGGGGGCCCATATAAAGGCAGTGTACAGCAGAAAAGTCGAAGCTATCCTAACCAGACCCAGACAGACCTAACCTAACCCAACGTAACGTACCTCGCACCGACGTGCCGAGACCACCATTGCCAGCTGCCCCAGAGGCAGGAAGAGCATATTAGAATACAGTAGGAAGCAGAAATCCACCGAGTGGCAGCTTATATCACAGAAGTCAAAGCTATCCTGGCCCAACATAGCAAAATGTAACACAGCCAAACGTAACCTAACCAACCTAACGTGCCCAGACCGCTATTGCTGGTTTCCACAGAGACAACCAGAATATACTAGAACACAGTAGAACACAGAAATCCGCCGCATTGCAGTGCAACGAACAAATATCGAAGATATCATAACCTAACCAGCGAACTTAGCGCAACCTGACGGGCATACGCGACTATTGCTGACCTCCCCAGAGCCAAGCAGAACATATTAGCGGAGAGTAGAAAGCAGATATCAATATAATTGCAGTGGATAGCGCAATAGTCGGAGCTACCATATCCTGTCCAAGCGAAACGTAACATAGCCAAACCTAATAGAAGTCGTAGTGCCGAGAGCACTATTGCTGGTCTCTCCATCGCCATGCAGAACATATTAGAAGAGAGTGGAGCGCAGAAGTCTATAGAATGGTAGTGTATAGCGGAGCGGTCAAAGCTACCCAAGTTTATCCCATGCTAACTTAATCCAACTATACGTCAGCCCACCTGAGGCCAACGTGTTGCGGCCACGATTTCTGGCCTCCCCATTGCCAAGGAGAATATACTAGAGCACAGGAGATCCCAGAGACACTCATCTAATAGCTGTTTCTTCCACAGAAGTCAAAGCTATCCTAACCAATCCTTAACCAACCTATCATAACCAAACGTAACATGACTGAACCTACCCCGCCGCGACCACTATTCTTGGCACACGCATTGCCAAGGATAGCAGATCACAGTAGAGCGCAGAAACTCACCGAAAGGCAGAGGATAGCACGAATGTCGAAGCTACCATTACAGGCCTAGCCTAAGCTAATTTAGTCGAGCGAAACATAATTCAACATAACGTGCCGCGAACACCATTCCTTTCGTATCATGAGCCAAGCAGAATACAGTAGCCCACTGTTGAGCGCAGATGACCACCCAAACGGAGTGTACAGCACTGATGTCAAAGACATCCGTGCCCAACATAGCCTACCATACGAAACATAGCGAAACGTAGCCGATCTCAGTAAATCACGCAGCTGCCAGTATTGCTGCCATCCCAGAGCCAAGCAGGATATACTGCAGCATGGCAGAGAACGGAGATCCACCTAATTGCAGTGTATAGCACAGAAGTTACTGTTACCCTGTCCCAACCTAACCAAACGTAACATAACCAAATGTGACCTGACACAACCTAACGGGCCAAGTCCGCTACTACTGGCGCCGCAGAGTCGAACAAAGTTGAGTAGAGCGCAGTAGAGCGCAAGAAGCCACCAATTAGTAATGTATAGCGAAAAGGTCCTAGATAAACTAACCTAACCGGATCAAATCTGACCATACCGAACGTAAAATAACTAAGCCCAACGTGCCGAGACCGCAGTTGCTGGGTTCCCCAGTGATTAACAGAATACGATACGGCACAGTAGAGCGCAGAAAGACACCAAATAGCAGTGTATAGAACAAGGGTCAATGATATCCTGACCCAACCTGACCGAACCTAGTCTAACCAAATGTAGAGTAGCTAATCCTAACGAGCAGGTACCTTCATTGCTGTCCTCCCCAGGGCCAAACAGAACATATTAGTGCACTAGAGCGCAGAAATTTACAGAATAACGGTTTCTAAAACAGAAGTCAATGCCATTCCTACCAAACGTAACCTAACCTAGCCAAACCGAACGTAACCTGACTCAACATAACGTGCGGAGAACGCTATTGCTGGCCTTTCCACAGCAAAACTGAAAATATTAGGGGACATTAGGGAGCAGGAGTCCACCTAACAGCAGACTATAGCAGTAAGACTATGCTTTCCCCACCAAACCTAACCAACCGTAACATAACCGAATGTAGCCTAACACAACATAACGAGGCGAGACCGCTATTGCCGCCCTGCCGTGACCCAAGGAGCACACTTTAGAGCACAGTAGAGCGCAGAAGTCCACCGAAAAGCAGTGTAGAGCAGAGAAGGTAAAACAAACCTAACCAGTATTCGCCTAAGCCAACGGAACCGTCCGTAACCTGACTCAACCTAAAGTGCCCAGGCCTCAGTTGCTGGCCATACCAGAGCCAAGCTGAAAATGTTAGAGCACTGCATGGCGCAGATATCCAACTAATAGCAGGATATGGCACTAAAGTCAAAGCTACCCTGACCAAAATTAGGCTGACCAAAATTAAGCTGACCAAAACTGACCGAACGTACCTTGACTCAACATAACACGCCGGGACCATTGTTGCTGGCCTTCCCAGAGTCAAGCTGAAAACATTAAAGCACTGTTGTGCGCCGAACTCGACCTAATAGCAGACTATAACACTAAGGTCGAAACTATACTTTACTATAGCTATATACCTCACCAACCGTAAAATAACCAAACGTAACATATCTCAAACCAACTTGCCGATACCGCCATTGCTGCCGTCCCCAGAGCCAAGCTGGACATACTAGGGCACAGTATAAGCACAGATATCCACCAAATGGCAGTGTGCTGTACAAAAGGTAAATATATCCTACCCAAACTTGGAATAACACGACCTAACCCAACGTTGCATGACCCAGCATAAAGTGCCAAGTACACTGTTGCTGGCATTCCCAGAGACAAGCAGAAAGTGTTAGAGCGTTATGGGGCGCAGGAATCCACCAAATAGCGGACGGTAGCACTGAAGTCAAACCTATCCTCTCCAAACCGAACCAGCCTTAACATAACCAAACGTAAATTGACTCAAGCAAACGCGCCGCGACCACTATTGCTGCACCCGCAGGGCCAAGCAGAAAACATTAGTGGTGAGCAGAACCCAGAAATCCAGATAATCGTAGTGCATATCAGAGAAGTCGAAGCTAAGTATGCCTAACCCAAACAAAGGGAACATAACAGGACATAGCCTAACTTAACTTATCGTGTCGCAACCGCTATTGCTGCCCCCAGAGCCAAGCAGGACATACAGCAGGGCGAAGAAGTCCGCCGAATGGCGGTGCATGGCGCAAAAGTTGAAGCTACCCCAACAAAACTCAGCCTGACCCATCCTACCCCAACGTAACATGACTAACCTTAACGAGACGAGACCACTGTTGCTGGCCTTGCCAGAGCCGAGCTGAAACATTAGAGAACTCTAGGGCGCAGGAATCTGGCTAATAGCAGAACATAGGGCTCAGGCCGTAGCTATCCTCTCCTAACATAACCAAACGTATTCTAACTCAATCAAACATGCCGCGACCACCATTTCTGTCCTCCCCAGAGCCTAGCGGAACACGTTAGTGGAGCGTAGAACGAATAAATTAATATAATCGCAGTGTATATCAGAAAAGTTAAGGCTACCCATGCATAACCCAAACAAACATGGCATCACTGAACATAGCCTGACTTAACCCAACGTGCCGAGAAATCTATTATTGCCCTCCTCAGGGCAGAGCAGGACACAGCAGAGCGCAGATGTCCTCCGCATAGCAGTGTACAGCATAAAAGTTGAGGCTGTCCTAGGAAAACATAGACTAAACCAACCCAAGCGAAAGTAGCCTGACACAGCATAACGTGCCGGGGCACTATTGCTGGTCTTCCCGTAGCCAAGCTGAAAATATTAGGTCACAGTCGGGCGCATCAGCCCACTTTATAGCAGACTACAGCACTAAAGTCAAAGTTATCCTCTCGTAACGTAACCAATCGTAATATTACCGAAAATAACGTAACTCAACCTAACAGGCCTCAACCACCATCGCTGGCATCCTCAGAGCCAATCAGGACACATTAGTGGAGAGCAGGATGCAGAAATCCATAGAAACGCAGTGCACATCGGAAATGTCAAAGCTGCCCAAGCCAACGGCGAATAACCAAACATAGCCTGAACCAACCTAACGAGCAGAGACCGCTATTGTTGCCTCCGAGAGCCAAGAAAGACATACAAGAGCACAGTAGAGCACAGAAATCCACCGAATAGCAGTTTAGAGCATAAAAGTTATATATATCCCTACCAAACAGCCTGACCCAACCCAATGGAACGTAGCCTGGCTCGTCATAACGTGCCGGGCCACCCATGCTTGTCTTGCCAGAGTCAAGCTGAAAACACTAAAGAACTCTAGGGCGCAGAAATCAACCTAGCAACAGACTATGGCACTAAAGTCAAAGCCATTCTCACCTAACCTAACCAAACGTAAAATGCCCAAACTTAACACAACTCAACCTAATGCGCCGCGACTACGATTGCTGGCCTCCACAGAGTCAAGCGGAACACGTTAGTGGAGAGTAGAATACAGAAATGCATACAATTTCTGGGTATATCAGAAAAGTCAATGCTACCCAAGCCTAATCCAAACCAACATGACATAAACAAACACAGCCTAACTCAACTTAGCGAGCTGACACAGCTATTGGTGCCCTCTCCAGAGCCAAGCAGGACATACTCGAGCACAGTAGAGCACTAAAATCCCATCGAAAATCGGTGTACAGCACAAAGCTAAAGCTACCTTGACCAAGCATATAGTGACCAAACCTAGACGAACGTATCCTGACTCATCACAAGGTGCCGAGAACACTATTGCAGCCAATGCCAGAGCCAAGCTGAAAATATTAGAGCACTGTAGGGGGCAGATATCCACCTAATAGAAGACTATATCACTAAAGTCAGAGCCACCCGCTCCAAACCTAGCCAACCGTAACACAACCAAACGTAGCCCAACTTAACCTAACGTCCTGCGACCACTATTGCGTGCCTCCCCAGCCCTCCCCAGAGTCAAGCAGAACAAGCTAGTGGAGAGTAGAACGCAGAAAACCATACAAACGCAGTGTTTATTAGAAAAGTCGAAGCTACCCAAGCATAAACCATACCAACAGAACATAGCCACACATAGCCTGACTCAACCTTACGTGCCGAGACAGCTACTGCTGCCCTGCACAGAGCAAAGCAGGACATACTAGGCCACAGAAGGACGAAGAAATCCACCGTACAGCAAAGTACAGCTCAAGAGTTAGAGCTACCATGGCCAAATTTAGCCTGATCCAACCTAACCGCACGTAACCTGATACAACATAACGCGCCGCGACCACTATTTTTGGCCTTCCCAGAGGCAAGCACAATATCCTGGGATGCTGTAGAGCGCTGAAATCCACCGAATATCAGTGTGTAGCACAAAATTTCAGCCATCATTTCCTAACCAAGCAAATGGACGCTTAGCCGAACGTAACATAACACAAAGCAACGTGCCGCGACCATTATTGATGGCCTCCCCAGGCTCGGGCAGATTATGGTAGGGCAAGTAGAGCGCAGAAGGCCATAGAATAGCTTTGTGTACCGCAAAGGTCAAAGCTACCGTTAGCTAACGCAGCGCAACGTAACATAGCCAAACGTAGAGTAACTCAACGTATCATGACGCGGCTACAATTGCTGGCCACCAGAGTGTCGGGCAGATTATTATGTAGCAATGAAGAGCGCAGAAATCAACCGGAGGGCGGTGTATAGCACGAAAGTCTGAATTATCCAATCCTAATTTATCCATGCGTAGTATAAACGAACGTATCCTACCTTAACCTAACGGGCTGCAACCACGGTTGCTGACCTCCCCAGGGACAACCGGAATATACTGTGGCACAGTAGGGCGCAGAAGGCCACCGAATAGCAGTGTATAGCACAAAAGTCGAAGAAACCCTGACACAACCGGTCCTAGCGTAACCTAAGCAAACGCAGATATTCTAAACCTAACGTGCCGAGTCTACTATTGCTGGCCTCCCCATCGCAATGCAGAACATATTAGAGGAGACAAGAGCGACGGAATCCATAGGATCGCAGGGTATGCAGAAAAGTCGAAGCTGTCCACACCAGACTCGAGCAAGCATAACCAAGCCAAGCGTAACATAACCGAGGATAACTTGCCGCGGACACAGTTTCTGTCCTCCCCAGATCAAACGAGAGCATATAAGATATCAGTAGAGCGCGGAATTCCATGGGATCGTTATGTATAGCACAAAAGTCATAGATATCCTTTCCTAATCTGACCAAGTGTAACATAACCAGTCGTACGGTACAACCAGGTGTGCCACGGACACTGTTGCTGGACTTCGAGCACCAAGCTCTGCATATTAGAAGAGAGTGGGGCGAATATATCCATAGAATCGCAGTGCAAAGCACAACAGTCGGAGCTACCCTATACTAACATGACGGAACGTAACATAGCCGAACGTAGCTTAACCCAAAGTAACTTGCCGCGGCAACTATTGCTGGCATCCCCAAAGTCATGCAGAGTGTATGAGACCAAAGTAGAGCGCGGAAGACCACCAAATGGCAGTATGTAGCACGAAAGTCAAAGATATCCTAGCCTAACCAAGCCAAACATGACATGCCCAAGCGTAGCATAGCTCATACTCGCGTGCATAGACCATAGTTGCTGACATGCCCAGAGCCAAGCCGAATATACTTGAGCACAGTAGAGCGCAGAAATCCAACGAATAGCAGTGTGCAGTACAAAAGTTAAAGCTATCCTGACCAAGCATAGCATAAACCAACCTAGCCGAACGTAACCGGACCCAGCATAACGTGCCGAGGTCACTATTTCTGGCCTTTCCAGGGACAAGCTGAAAATATTAGAGCCCCGTAGGGCGCAGAAAACCACCTAATGGCAGACTATGGCGCTAAAGTGAAAGCTGCCCTCTCCGAACCAGACCAATCTTAACATAAACAAACGTAGCCTAACCCAACCTAAGGTACCGCGCCCACTACTGCTGGCCTCCCCAGTGTCAAGCAGAAAACGTTGGAGCGCAGTAGGGCGCAGAAATCCTCCGAATGGAAGTGAAGGGCGCGAAATTCTATAATATACTGCCCTAACGTAACCAAACTTTTCATATGCAAACGTAGCCTATCATAAGCTGACGTGCCAAGACCACTATTGCAGGCGCTCCCCAGAGCCAAGTGTAGAATATTAGAACGCATTAGAGCGTGGAAGTTGGAGGATAGCAGTGTATAGCACAGATGTCCACACTACCCTGCCCTCACCTCATCAAACGTAAAACATCAAAAAGTGGCATAGCTCATACTAACATGCCGAGAGCACCATTGCAGACCACTCTACAGGCAAGCAGAATATACTGGAGCACAGCAGAGCGCGGAAATCCAGCGCATTGTAGTGCACAGCACAGAAGTCGAACATATCCTGTCGTAACTTCTCCATACCTTACCTATCTAAACGTAGTGTATCTAAATATAACGTGACGAGACCAATACTGCTAACATCCCCAGATCCTGGCAGAGCACATCAGAGCACGTCAGAGCGCAAAAGTCCAGCGAATATCAGTGAGTAGCGCAGAAGTCAAAGTGGCGTATCCTAACATAGCCAGACGTAACACATCAGAACGAAGCCTAGCTCAACCTAGCATGAGCAGGCCACAACTGCTGACATCCACAGAGACAAGCAGAATATATTAGTGAACAGTAGAGTGCCGAATTCCACCGCATTGCAGTGAACAGCGCAAGGGCGGTACATATCCTAACCCAACATGTCTTAACCTAACATAACCGAACGTAGCCAAGCTCAATATGACGTGCCCAGACCGCTGCTCCGGGCCTCCCCGGAGCAAAGCAGAATGTAGTAGAGCGCAGTATAGCGCAGAAATCCAACGCATTGCAGTGAATAGCACAAAAGATGTAGATACCGCAACCTAACCTGACCTAACATAACATAACGAAACGAAGCATAGCTCAGTACAACGAGCCGCGACCACAGATCCTAGCCTACCCAGAGCCAGGTAGAATGTAATAAGGCACAGTAAATCATGGAATTGCGCCGAATATCAGTGTATAGCGCGAATGTCAAGGCTACCCTAAACATATATAGCACAACCTGACCCAGCCAGTCGTAACATAACTCAACATAACGTGCCGAAAACTATATTGCTGTCATCGCCAGAGCCAAGCAGAAAATACTGGTACACAATAGTGTGCTGATATACGCGGATAGCAGTCTATAGCGCATTAGTCTAAACTAATCCATCCTAACCTCACTAAACTTAACACAACCAAACGAAGACTTGTTCAACCTAGCAAGCCGAGGTAACTGTTGCAAGCCCCCCCAGCGCAAACCAGAATATACTAGAGCACGGCAGAGCGCAGAAATCAACTGCATTGCGGTGTGTAGTAGAAAAGTCGGACACATCCTGACCAAAAAGTCGACATAACCTAACCTACCCTAAGGCAGTGTAACTGAACATAACGTCACGAGGCCATTATTGCTGGCCTCCCAGAACCATGCAGAGCATATTAGAGCACATTAGGCCGCAGAGATCCGGCGAATAGCAGTGTATATTACAAAAGACAACTCTATCCTGTAATAACCTATCCAGCCGTAATATTAGCAAACGTAACATATCCTAACCTGACGTTCCGAGACCACCATCGCTGGCCTCCCTTCAGGCAAGCAGAATACACAAGTGCAAGGCAGAGCGCAGAAATCGACCGAGTAGCAGTGTCTGGCACAAAAGCCAAAGCTATCCTCTCCTAACATATCCAAGCGTAATATAATCAAACATATCCTGACTTAACCGATCGTGCCGAGACAACTATTGCTAGAATCCCCAGAGACAGGAAGAATATACTAGACCGCAGTAGAGCGCAGAGAGCCACCAAGCGGCAGCGTATAGTACAAAAGACATATATGTCCTATCTTAACCTGATCTAGCCTAACCTAATCAAACGTGGACTAACTAAACCAGACGAGCCGTGACCGCTATTTCTGTCCTGCCCAGTGCCAAGCGGAACATATCAGAGCAGAGTAGAGCGCAGAAGTCCAACGATTAGAAGTATATGTCACAAAAGTCGAAACCACCGTAGCCAAAACCTCACCCAACCATGTCTAACCAAACGTAACATGACTAAAACTATCTCGTCACGAACACTATTGCTGGAGACTCCTGGGTCTAGCTGAGTATAGTAGAGTAATGTAGAGCGCAGAAATCCGCCGAATATCAGTGTATACTGCATAAGTGACAGTTATTCAATCCTAACCTGGGCAAACGTAGCATAACCAAGCGCAACACATTCCAACCTAACGTGACTAGACCACGGTAGCCGGCGTCCCGAGC